>NW_023415434.1:0-27199 GCF_013373865.1 Monomorium pharaonis | reverse complement strand
CTCTTCCTGTCATAAATTTCTGTCGTAAATTATCATACATTCGTTTCACGACGATAAATGGACTCCGAAATGCTTCTAAGCCCTCCGCTGTCATTTCCATTCCTCGTGACGAGTTCGATTATCTCGGACGACGGGTCCAATTGAGGTATTCGCGCGAAATGGACTGTCGATATATGCCGATGGGAATGTATCAGAAGTCGAATGACGGAGTAATGAGCAGCGCGAATACTAACAATTTACTTCCGTTGCACTTTTTTCCTTTCACACGTTTGCATGGAAGCCTGAAATATTAATTTTTATATCACAAATTAATTCTACAATAAATATTTTAATAAAATCCCGAAAGAAAGGAAATCCACACAAAGCCACATTAGAAATATAAAAATCTTATTAAGTAAAAAGGAATAATCTATTAAATTTTCAAATAACCGAATATTTTGATTATTTATTATTAATTAATAATAATTCCCCAGCACACATAAGCCACATAGATTTAAAGATTGCATGAACTAATAAATGATAACATGAAATTATCTCAAAACACAATCTTAAAATTATTATTAAACTAAATTGACTTATGTAGAGGTTGTAGACAATGCAATAATCTTCTTCGAATCATTGTCTACGTTTATACAATTTTGTTTGCTAATCCGCATCACGTTTTTATGTATCACGGTTGATTCGCGTCGTTGTGCGAGCAAGTAGAAAAATGAGATTAAATTGTAAAAATTAAATAAAAACACACAGTTAACATTATATCAAAACATAAGGATAATTATAAATAGAAAAGAATGAAAAATTAAGTTGAGAATAATTGAATCAAAATAAAAACATGAGAAACAATTGTAAGTGAGATGAAAAAGTACAATTTAGCAGTTGATGTCTTTTAGCAAATTATAATATTTTTGTAAGAGATAAAACATTTTTATTATTAATCTCGCAATCAAACTTGGTAAAAAGAGCAATTTTAATTACTTTATTTTTTTTTTTCTGTAACATTTCAAAGAACAGTATCACGCTCACTATTGTCAGAATTATTGATCGATATCGATAGAGGTATTACTAGTTTGAACGACTAGATAGCTGCATCGAGAAGGAGGAAAACGATGAATGCACCTGCTATGTAAGATCCTCACACAGATCGATCGTTGCATTCCGTGCGACTGCGGGGCGAGGGGAAGGGCTGTCTCGCGCGTCGTAAAGTCGGCGATAGAGCCGACGGAGTAGAATAGCGGCGGAGCCGGTGAGGAAAGAGCGGGCGAGAGGAATCAGGAGGGGAGTGAGAAAGGGAATAATGCACCGGTGGGAAGGAGAGGAACCCGGCGCGGGCCGGACGGCAGGCGAGGAGAAACGCGGATGCTGTCCGCTCGTTCGTTCGCAGGCGCATCCATTGACGCCTTCGCACGGGCGTTTATGAATGAACTCCCCTACTGCCGGCGGATCCTCTCCGCTCAGCGCCGTACGGCTGCTACTCCACGTGTGTGTCGAGCGCCGCTTGTATGCGTGTGCCTGCACTACGCGGAAAACCGCGTTCGAAAGCCTATTCCAGCGAGACTCGAAGAATGACGTTTTTATTGCGGATACGT
This sequence comes from Monomorium pharaonis, assembly GCF_013373865.1. Classification (NCBI taxonomy): domain Eukaryota; kingdom Metazoa; phylum Arthropoda; class Insecta; order Hymenoptera; family Formicidae; genus Monomorium; species Monomorium pharaonis. The sequence continues at coordinate 25,613 of NW_023415434.1, read as the reverse complement.
AATCGATTATATAATATTTTAGCACTCTAAAAATAACTGCTACTTATGTGATAGTGAAGGTATTTTTTTTTTATAAAATTAAAGCTAAGAGAGAAAGATCAAAGCGGCTACTGTTCTTTTAATGTTTAAGCAATTTTATTAGAGAATAATTTAGGAAATAAATGACAGATAAATAATTTAAATTAGAATCTTTAACGTAAAAAATTTATTTTAATAGAATCAATTTTAAATTCCTGTAATGTAATTCTAAAATTAGCCAGTAATTAATATTTCTTTTAAGTATTAAAAGCACTGTTGGGTATTACTTTTAATACCCAAAATAAGTAATAATTACCAGCCAATTTAATACTGTCCAGTATACATTTTTATAAGGGATATCTAATATAAAATAACAATTATAAAAAGGTCATCGTAAAAAATAAAAGTATTTGTATTTCAATAAAAATCAAAATAAAATAAATAGATTAAAAGGGTCAAGTATAAATGGTTTTTTAAAAGGGCAATCAAAGTAACTTTCTTTCGCAAACTCAATCAAATCCAACGATTGATGTATCGCCATATATTACATCTTTGGCGCAACCTCGTTCTCTCTTCGAGATTATTTCGCGAAAATACGTTTATGAATTATTACGACGAGAGATAACGTCGCAAGCGTGCGGGCTGCTCGCGATTAAACAATCGAAAGGAACCGCTTGCGAAATTCCACGACTGTCGAAGGCGGCGGAGTCGGCCACGCTTACGTTTGTCTTAATGTTCGCAAAAAGCTCATAAGGCCTCCGTCGATGAAAAATGCGTGTTACCGTGGCAGCTAGAGCGCGCGAAGACATTGGCCTCTTCGCGGGACGTCCCTCGTCTCGAATCGGCAGCAATAATATCGACCCCGCAAGAAATACATTAGCACGAATGCCGGGAGCGCAGAGGGAATATGCAACCCTCTCCGGTTGCAAATTGCAACGCGCTGTTTACGTAACGTCGTTCTACGTGTACATCGGTTCGCGCATCACGATCATCGTTTTTCCCGCGAAAAAATCATCGTCCGATCGAGATTATTCCCGCGTATGGCACAGCAATATGCACAATGTGGCAATCCGTATTGCTTAAAGCAATCAAAAATTTGTCCCAATATGATCGCCCGCTGCGAAGTATTTTTTGTATCTCCTTAAGAGCAACATTGTAAAAGTCTGTTTTGTCAGTCGATCTTTCGTTTCAAAGAAACGTGTGCGTAGTGAATCACAAGAGAATGTCAAGAACGCATAAAATAGAATTCTAAGATCTATTCTAAAGAAGAGATGTTATATCGACGAGTCATACATTCCTTCTATATAATAGAAATCAAGTAAGAAATTAAAATTATTTTATAAAGAATATAAATAAAATTCTTTGATACATCACCTATACCTCTTGAAAATTCTATTATGTATATTAAATGATATAAAATGAAAAAATTAATATATTGATTGATTTTCTTTTTTTTTATTAATCGTACTTAACACGTTGCCAAAATTAGGTGTATAATTATTAATTAGATAAAAATTAATTATTTTTTATAGTATCTATGATTTCTATAACTTGATCTACACCTACATCTACATGTTCCAAATAATGGCGCGTTTTATTGTTAGTGCAAAAATTCGTTGTATTCGAGAAAGACATATTCGAGAACCTGCTGCACCCTTTTTTCCGGGGAAGAGATGTCTAACGTCGGGACCTTTTTGCTCTCCGGCAACGGAAACGCGGCGGTGCAATTCCCGCTTCTTCGCTGAGAAGCTTCTTCGGTTCGATAAAAAAATCGACGGGCGCATTTTTGTCAGTCTGGACACGTGTTTTGGGAATGAGTATTCGCGGACTGCGTTGGTCCCCGTTTGTCGCACGACGCACTTCGCATTGGACGCAGATGCGCTTATTAGTGTCGGTTTGCGCACAAGCATCATTATTTTTCACGTATCGTCACCAATGTATTATACACATCGCGATAAGCGTATACCTAATTTGTACATCTTGTACACGTCGAAAGAAATGCTTTATTCTCTCATTTTATGTACAATTTCATATTTCTTAATTTTCTTAATATTATTTATGTTTACAGGTTACAATAATTATTATCATTAAAATTACATTGTTATTTTTATTCTTTAAATATATTAATTTTATATCCTTTACGTGCACATTTTTAAACTTATGTTAAATTTTTAAAATCTACATATAGGAATCTAAATAGAATCTAAATAGTATATATTTTTTGTGGCATGTACCGGCTAAACAAATACTCTAAACAAGTTTCCTGTGACCATTGATAGTAGTTTAGTCATGTTTATTATCTTAAGAGATAACTACTTGTACCATTTGCCAGCGACCTCTGTATCCATGTCACTTAGCGTAATTACAGTATAATTACAAATGCTTATTCCGTAATTATATATGCAATTACTTGTAAAAATATTTTAAAATATCGTTAAAAATATTTTAAAATATTTGTTTTAATCTCGTGAAAGAGAGAGAGAGAAAGAGAGAGCTATTAAGATTTTAATTTTAATTTGTATAATTTTATAAAAAATGTAATATATTATTTATATTGTATTAGCATGTAAACGGGCTAAAAGAAATATCTTTCTTTTTATAGAAATTTTATAAGTCAATATTGTTGTTTGTGAAGCATTAAACACTTTATTTTGTAGTTAAATCATCATTTAAATCAACATTTTTGCATTACGTGATAGTTATATTCTTTTTTTCAAGAAAACATCAAGAAATATTTTTGACATGTATCTGCCTCAATATTTTTCGTGTTTAAATATTATAATTATTTAAAAAATAATAAAAACTGGAAGGTATGTAATAAAATTAAGATTAATTTAAGATTATCTAAAAAAATCAAAAATCAAAAAATAAAAAAAATTAAAAAAAAATAAAAAGTAGAAAACTGTAAATAAATGATATCCCAAAACACTGCAATGCGTCTCACGGCTACAAATACTTTGCATTAGCGATGCTAATAATTGCATCTCGCACGTACGATCAATTATGCGTCGCGTCTCGTGATGTAAAGGCGCGTTCCTCACGGACCCCAAGGACCCCATATTGCCGCGGGGAATGCCGATCTCTGATGAAAGAGAACGATGAGAGAGAGAGAGAGAGAGAGAGAGAGAGAGAGAGAGAGAGAGAGAGAGAGAGAGAGAGAGAGAGAGAGAGAGAGAGAGAGAGCAGAAAGAGAGGGACCAAGGAAAAGAACGCGGCACACGAAAGCTTCTTCGGCGCGGGGAACGAGAGGGTAGAAACGAGGCCCCAACCATGGCCGAAGGGAATCGAGGGTCCGCCGCGAGACCCAAGGAATGGCATACGACCGTCTTATTTCAATATTTTAAACGCACTTTAGAGTATCGTGCATACCACGGTCAAATGATCCAATATTTGATTGAAGCGAAGAAAATACTCGAGGCGCGCAAGTACTCGATACTTTCGAATACTCGAATATAGCCTCCCTTACAAAAATCTAATATTGGGTAGCATTAAGGGTGTATCGGACATACAATCTTAGACAAAAGTGCATGAAATTTGAAATACTTAAATATCTATACCTAACACATAGTAAATCTAAATGTAAGAAACTTGAACGATAGTTGAAGTCTTATTTTTACTCTTACAAAGGTATTTTTTACGTATTTGCAATTTTTTTTACTTATAAGTTTAAATTTTTGATAATAAAAATGCACAATTATCTCAAGTTATATTTATTTCTTTAAAACGATGTAGTGAAGACAATTGAAACTTGGCAGATATTGTCATCTATTCATATACTAGATGTACAAAAAAAATTCAAAACATTGGTACTATTTTTTCTATATTTTTTTAGCTGTTTCATTCCGTCAAGATCATTCTTTTCCATAAGATAGAAAGGATACCATGTAAAATCAGTGAAAATTAAAATAGTTATAACTCAGCAACCGTTTAGTGGATGCGTTTTCAATTTTTTGCAGTACATTAGGGAAACTAAAAGAACAATTCACAAATTTTTAGCAACTTTGTACCATTTCGAACTTCAGTCCGATACATCCTTAAATTGGCTAGTAAGTAATACTCATTTCAAGTATTACTTATAAGTACTGTTGTCAGTACTTTTAATACTTAAACTAAATAATAATTACTAAATTATTATTTAGTAATTATTATTTAGTTTAAGCATTAAAAGTACTGGCCAATTTAATACTACCTGTTACATTTTTATAAGGGCTGTACACGAATTTTTTCGAATCGCTTGAAGATATTTGAAATTAAATTTACACGTTAAATATGTTTCTTCTTATATCTTCTAATAAACGAAAGGTATGTCGTTGAGAAATGACATCTCTCTGACTTTGAAGAGAAATTATTTGTTTTTAAAATGTGCAGTCGAAGTAAAGACAAATTTAGAACTGACAAGAAGAAGGGACAATTTGTGAGGATGCGGAGAGACCGAAAGGGAAACCGCGCGCCGCACGAAAACGTGGAAACAAATGATCCTCGTTTCGGCGCTCGTTCCCCTTCGAGAAACAGGTTGTGAGGCAGCAGCATCCTCGTCGCATCATCCTCTATCACACATGAAGAGAGCCCGCGCATTTTTTCTCGCCGTCTCTAATTAAATCGGGAAGCCAATGGGAACGTTCCGCGCTGCATAATTTCTCGGATCGCGTAAGGGGGCGCGTTCGACGAGCGTAGAAATAATTACGCGCACTCTCTCCCGGGTGCTGATCCGAAAACTTCTACCTCCGATTGTGTTGTCAATTATTTAGGAGAAGATGTCAGGTATAATTGCACGTTTATGTGATAAATGGGTACTTGGTTATTTTTCAGGATTACTCCACAATCACCGTGCGCACAATATACTTTAATAACATATTTTAGAGATTAATTAAAGCCCGATATAAGAATATTGCAGCTGTAATAATTCTTGAATTATAAGTTATTAAAATTTTCTATATTTACAAAATTATTATTAAAGATGCTATATATGAAATTCTGTTGTACCTAAGTTCTTTTGTGTAATTACTACGTATAGTAATAGAAAAATATAATTGTTGATCTTTACTGGTACTTGAGTGTAATTTTAACAGCACATTTTTTTATAATTCTTACAACTGAGAGCATTAGAAATTATCTTTTATCAGTGAGTTCTTACGCGTACAAAAAAGAAACTGCTGATTAACGTCGCCATTTGTCGTCTCAACGGACATAAGACACAAACAAATAATGTCCAGAGAATTGTTTTAACGAATCGTAAAAGTGACGAAAATAGCAGTACTTCCTGCTAAAGCTCACCCCGCACATACTTTAGCTTAATAATCGCGTCTGTCTAACATTGACCGCCGGCCATTCTTTGTCTCATTGTAGGTCAAACATTCTTTGCGAATGTACATATCAAACACGCTCTTATGTGAAACGAGGTCCAATCTATGACATAATATACGGAGTCTATTTGTCTGTCAAGTATATTAATAATGGCTTCCTTTATTTTAGATTTATAGCTGGCCTCTTCGTTTAAAGGGTATTTGATGAGAAGACTTTATTCATGCAACTATTGATGTGACTTTGAATATGAAATGTTTTAATGCAATATAAAAATAATTTTTACTCAAAATTAAGTAACATGCAATTTGTATGTATTCTGGAAAATAAAAACTCTTTAATTTTTTTACAATTTTCAAAAAAAAAACTCTTTTAATATTGGCTTTAAATCTATCAAAAATTCAATGATTAATATAAACATTAAGAATTTCGTAAAGTGTGTATTAAAACATTGGTGGAAAGTCGATATTATTCGTATGAGCTATTATTACTGTTATTATTTGCCAGTTACCTGATCCGAGAATGTTTAACGCGCGAATATGTGCATTTCTCTAGAGACTGCTCTCTCAGGAATGCAATAATTATTATCGAAAACACACGAGTATTTTAGTATCACGCAACTTCGTTATATTCATTTCTACGTTTATGGAGATTGGTATACGTGCCGGGAAAAGGATTCCATCTTTACGAGTTTAACCAATCTAAAAGCACGTAATCGCTTAAAATAAGTTGCCCGGCAAAAAGAAGTATTAAAGTGAGACAAATTGAAGAAACAGATACATGGAAGGGCAAATATATACATTTCACAGGTTAATTGTATTTCTCCAAATTAATAACGCTCTTTAAAATATATAAAAATCTGTTAAAGAATTTGTATTCATTTTCTTAAAGGACATAATAAAAATGCTATGATACAAACGACGGCATAGAAAGAACCGCGTTTAACGTTAAACAATTCAGTATATTATTTATGATATATAACGGACTTTCTTTGAATAATTAAAATAAATATAAAATATTTTATCACTTCGTTCATGTATACTGTAAAAATAAAAAATGAGAATAGAGTCATTTTTGAAAATTTTTTTATTATTTTAAATAACATTATAAGTTCTAAGAATATTATAAAAAATATAAATATTTGTAATAGAATTATTATGACAATGCAAAATGAACTTAAAAATAAGAAGAGTTTGAAAAGCGCCAGAATGCCCGCCATTGGTTCATGACGTCACTATACATGATGTATATAGGATGCGTTCAGGGAGCTCACTACTAGCATTATTCTGTCATTCTGTATCAGTCATTAGACCACATTAGACGTAAAACAGGAATAAAATAACGCGATAACGTTGGTAGCATGCTCCGCGAATGTAGCCATAGTTTAACATAAACAGTTGTAATGACAGAAAGTACAATAAAACGAAAAGGTATTTATAAGTACTGTTTTGTGCCAGGATGTTTAAGTACGACAATAAAAAATCCTTGTAAAATATTCGTGTGTGTCCCAAAAGGGAAAATGCGAAAAAAATGGATAATACAAGTTCGACGTGATCCCAATAAAACATCATTGATTGCGCCTTTTTATTGTTGCGAAGATCATTTTGATGTAAGTATTATAATTATTATATAATGGATCTTTTAAGTATTAATTTAATTTCTGTAGTTTTATTTTTACATAAATAACATTACCTAACCTAAGCTAACCTAAAATATGATTTATAAATATTTAAATTTATGGCAAAATTTACAGAGTTTATGTAATATATATGTTTACATTATTTTTTATACAAAATTAAATAACATTAATTTAATATTAATTGTTTCAGTTGCAACAAGATTTAGAAAATTATATGCGAGTTAAACTCGATCAAAATGCAGCAATACTCCTTAAAAAAGGAGTACTTCCTCGATTTTTTGATTGTCAGACAGATAGAAAACGAGCATCATCTTCGACACCAGTAAGATCAGCAGTTAAAAAGCTCAGACAACAATGTATTTTACAGGAATTAAATAAAGAAGAAATTGATAAAAGATCTGTTTCTCAAGAATCTCAAAATAATTCAACAGACATTGATTTTCCAACAACTGAATTTAACAATTTAATATTAAATGACACATTGAATTTAAAAGAAACAGAATCTATAGTAAAACATAAAGGCATTCAAGTATCTAGGAGACCTCTTTATCGCAGTGTTCATACGTATTGTAATATTATGCCCACATCTACAACGCGAGAAGTAAAAGATGCAGCTTGTTCTCCTATTAAAAGCAATAAACTACAAGATAATTTAAAATCTTCAACATCAACAAGTATAACTGCAAGTACTACAAAAGATTTAAATGATACACTGGAAGATTGTGACGAATATTTACCTTATTCTGATGAGATAAGTGAAGAAGCTTTAAAACAAAGCAAAAAAGATATACAAGAACAAACATTAACAATGCGAAAATCACGTATTTTGAATAAGCCTAAGGTATATATTGGTATGCAAAATAATGCATTATTTATTTTAAAATTGCTTGCAGATGAAGCTGATATAAAGTTGGATGATATTTATTTAACTTTAGAAAAAATTAAACTTAATCATTCTTTTATAATTTTGGGTGACGAATATGGAAAAAGTCCTAGCAATGCAAATACTATTTTCAGAAAAACCATCCCTATTTTGGCACATTATTTGAAAAAGTTTATATTTTGGCCTTCTCAAAAAAGTATAAAAGCATCTTTACCTCTTCCTTTTCGTGCAAGATACAACAATGTACAGTCAATAATTGATTGTTTTGAAATTGAAATTCAAAAACCAAGTAATCCATTATATCAAGCACTCACATGGTCCGAATATAAAAAATGTAATACAATCAAGTATTTAATCTCAGCTACACCTGATGGAACGATTAACTTTATATCAGAAGGTTTCGGAGGAAGAACTACAGATGCTACAATAGTCGAAAAAAGCCAATATTTAAATGTACTTCCACCTAACTGTAAAATTATGGCAGATCGGGGCTTTAAACATATAGAATGTCTATTACAGAAAAAAGGATGCACACTTATCAGGCCATCTAGTGTTTCAAGTAACACAAATCTAACAAAATCTGAAGTTATAGAAACAAGACGTATAGCAAGTTTACGAATTCATATAGAACGAGTGATTGGAAGATTGAGAGATTTCGAGTTTCTTACGCCTCATGCAGGAATTCCTTATCAAACGTTGGACATTATTGATGAAATTGTATTAATTGTAGCAGCTTTAATAAATTTGCAAACGCCCATAATTGCACAATAAAAAAATATTAAAAAATTTTGTCAAAGAATTTTGCTAAAAGATTGTATTTTTTGTATTACATATTAAAGTATTAATACATGTATAATCTTATAACAAATAACCTATATTGTATTAAACACAAATAAAACTAAATAAAATTTTGACACATAATATACATGTTACCTTATATTAATTTATCTTTTTGTTTATTATATAATTTTTTTAACAAACGACATTATAAAGAATGGGAAAAACATTTTTTTTCCAAAACTCCATACTTTTTTGTATTAAATTCATTATAAGTTTTTCATCATATATTACTTGTAATATTATAACATCATTACTTGTTTCGAAATTATGTCTAGCCATACAAAAATATCCTTTCTTCATTTTGGACATAAACATTTGAAGTTGTATTTGAGCCAAATATCTATTACATATTTTCTGTTCTGCTGTAATATATTTCAATTCGGCTTTTGATGTTGTAGGACATTTTATTTCTACGACAAAATCAGGACCAATGCCATCAGGAGAGGCACCTATTACAGGAAATTCAGGATTTAATAATAAACCACTTTCTTTCAACTTTACTTGTATTTTCTGTTGCAAAATATTTAAAACCTTTTTCTCTAAATCTTTTCCTCTTTTCATTGCTTCAGTCTCTATAATTTTAGCTGCTCCAATTATTTGTTCAACTAATGTGCCTCGTTCAGTTTTACAATGAGCAACTTCATAAATTCTGGATGCTGTAATACGACCGTATCTCATTTCCATCCATAGTTTAGATTTAGATTGTAATTTTGTTTCTTGAGCTACTTCAATACACTGTTTGATAGACATTAATTGTTTAGAAAAGGCCAAAAAGTCATCTGCACTTGTTCCTTGAGTTTTAGCAAATTGTATTAATAACTGATGCAGTGATAAATTATTACATATTTCTAAAGAAATTAAATGTCTAGATATCTGACTAGTGAACTGCAAAATCTGCATTTCATGCAAGATTTTATCAAAAAAATTATCAGCGTTTTCAAAATTATATTTCATTTGTGGCTTTTTCATTTTTGTTGTTGTAATACACTTTATATTAATTCCTACTTGAGCTAATCTAGATTTTTTCCAATAGCATATTGTTGCTGTTGGTTCTGGTTCTTCACTTCTCCTATGAACCCACATCATAAAAGCAATAGCATGCTTACAACCACCTGAAATATGTCTCTAATTACTTTTGTTATGTCTAATCAATTAATTTTTTTTTCCATATTAATAATTTAACCAAAAATGTCTTAATAGAAAATATCTTAAACTTATGTACATATGTACATATAATAAAAACATTTTTAATTTCTTTATATAAAAAGATATATATGCTTTTTTTTATTAAAAATAACAAATTCTATTTTTTACCCGCAGAAGCGGCACAATCATGACAAACAGCTTCTTTAATTTCTTCAGTCTCTTCATCTATCTTAAGAAAAACTGTATAAGGTTTACTTCGAATTTTATGCTCTGGACATATTTTTCCTCGAACAGTGCATATTGAGCCTTCTCGTTTCAGCTCAACATATCCAATGGCATTATCTCCATATTCTTCACGTTTAGATCTAGTAAAAAAATTATATTAATTTATGCTTTTTTGACATTATTTTAATCATTACATTAAATATTTTATCATATTTTATTATTACATGCTAAAGATTTAGTGTATTAATGACTTTTAAAATTACTTAATTAATTTATTATTTAATATATATTGTACACATAATGTTGTTTCATTAATATGTATATGAAACATAATATACTAAAAAATACTTTATATAAGCATAACTATTTACATATCTTTAAATTGAGAATATAATACAAACATAACCTATTTTGTCTATTTTATTTAATATGCTTATATTATGGATATTAACATTGTAAATATAATTACATATATATATATTTTTTAAATGGAAAAAATACCTACCTTTCAGCTTTAACACCTGTAGTCTCTGCGATGTTGAAACACTCACTTTGAGTAAAAAAATCGGACAACATTACCACTGTCATTTTTGGTAAATTGTCCGATTTTGCTTGCACGAAGCCCTCAGATCGCTTCATCGAAATGCCAATTAAAGAAACAATGTATGTAATAAAAATAATTAGTTACATAACGTGTTTGCATGCAGCCACCTAAAACAATGTGACTTATGTCATATATCGTGACGTCACATTATCTTCGACCAATCATATCACGTTTGAAGGCACGTGACATTTTTCGAATTTTTAATGACTTTTAATTAATTACTGATTGATAAATACGTATGAAATATTACTTTTTAAAGTGTAATCGACATTGATATTACTTACACTTAATAAAAAAAAAACATACATAATTTTTAATTTTTTTGTGAATGACTCTATTGTCACAATGATACTTCTTGCTTTACTTGCCATTTGTCGATCCATCGAATCTCGTGTTTTAATAGACGAGAAACGAATAGAGCGATTTGCTTCGATTCTACAGCGAGACGCGTGTAATCGCGTCGGAGGGTTCGCGACTCGCCGGAGGCGCGCACGTAAGGATAGCCCCGCGCGTGCGCGCGTGTGTCGGACCTCGGCTCGATCTTAATGAAACAATGGTGGTAGCCGTCCGCGGGAAGAGGGAGAAGGAGGGGAGGGTGGTAAAAGGGGAGACCTCGGTGCTAACTGGAGTCCCTCGCGGTCAATGAATCTGCTGGCCTTTTCCCATGCTCGCGAGGACCACGAGAGTGCCCCGGCAGCGCCGCGGCGACTCTCTTCGGGTCCAGCCGATTTTATTAGTCTCTGACTCATTCTGCCTCTGGGACAGGCGTTTCTGTCTGTCGCGTTTCTCCCCCTCCCTCCCACCCTCCCACCCTCCCGTCTTCTTTTCTCTTTCTTTATCCTTCTCTCTGCTTTGTCTCGTCTTCAGCGTATGAGCGCTTTTTTTTCGCTTCTTTCTCTCTGCGCGTTCCCTTTCTCTTTTTTTAATTCGTCGCTCTCCGACGGAAGCCGCGAATAAACGATATCAAACGTTTCGTCCGCCGCCGAACGCGTCCGCACACTTGGCGCAGAAATATCGCAGACCTTGAGTCATGGATGTGACATAAATGTTGGATACGCGACCGTCGGGCTATCGAGGTTGCCAAAATAGGCCGGCTATCTCCGACTCGGGCGAAAAACTTTAAGCGAAGAGAAATTAAGAATTATTTCAATATAAATGAAATATACAAAAATAAGAGACATAACTAGTGTACGAGATTATCCTTCCCGAGAAAAAAAAAATCTTCATATCAAGAATCGAATTGTAGATCAAATTGATATGAGAGCAGATCTAATTTTATCAACCGGTTTTTAAAATTAGATCTGCTCTGATGTAATTTAATCTATAATTTGATCTTTTTGATCTAATTTAATCTACTTTAATATAAAGATTTTTTTCCGGCGTTCTTATAATTCTGTTGTTAATTTTTAATGTCTACACTATTCGCCAGTAATTTCATACCTCAAAGCTCGTACGTTAATTCAATTCTTAATGATATAAGCTATGATTAAGAGATCGTGGATTGCATGGACCCGAGAATCTTGAGAAAAATGATGAGACGCCGGAACAAAGAACGGACAGAAACTATCCGCGGGGCGATGGTTCATTTGCCGAGACAACGACGACGCGTCAGTCCGTTTATTTTCCCCCGTGCCTCGCGGGTGGACCCGGAGCTTTGCTTTTCCCATCGCGCGGTTTGCTCTTCCCTTTTTCGTCTCGCATCTGACCGTCTGTTCGTCTTTCGCAGCTTTCAACTTCCTTTGGTCCAGCTTAAGAAGCCTGCTCGCTTTCTCCTGCTCCTCGTATTTCTTTCTCTCTCTCTCTTTCTCTTTCGTCTCCTAGTCCCGTCTTCGTCACGGCACGACAGAACCGAGGAGAGTCTTAAGGGTGGTGTTAACGAGGCGGCGAGACTTTCACACGGCCGCTCGCGTCCGTCGCCGAAGCAAACAGGTCCGTTTAGCTCCAGTTGCTGGGGCGAGCCTTCCTATTTATGCGAGTTACGTCGAGCCGCGTCATCGTAAACTTCCTCGCTATCGATGTGCCCGCGCGATATCATATCGGTGGCGTCTCCGCGTACAATGAGCAACTGTTGTCAGTCACCGGAAAGTCGGCGGATGTTCGTTCTAAGCTCTCGCGATTCTCGCACATTCCGTTCAATCGGCTCGACAACGACGTCGCTTCTTCTTGCAGCCTGTTTATCATCAAATTTAGTAACATCCCTAACTCTCCGTTTACTTTATGTCATTGTTTCTACTGAATAGAGTATTATATGAAATTAATGGAGTAATTTTTCTTGACACAATTGTCAATATTTTCATCTTTTCTAAAACATGTTCGTGTTTTATGTTCTTTAAATTAATTTTATTTAATATTTTATATAAAAAATATATCGGAATAACTTATTGAAGTACAAGTAAAATCAATTATTTATTTTAATAACTTAACCATTATTGAGAATATACACATTAAAAATATTACAGCGTTACATACATTTCAAAATATTAACTAAATCATTGAGAATATAAAAAAATAAAGATATCGATATCTCTATGAGAACTAGTACTACCGATCGAAGTATCAGTAAGTATTCACGAACGTAGATGCATCTTCGAAATGCAAGAATGAAAATGAAAGGAACCAAGGAGAGAACTAAGGAGGAATATGAGTGAAGAGAAGGCGCGCCCGCGGGAATCGCCGAGGAGACGTGCGTGGAGAGGTACGGTCGACGGATGAAAGGGCGGCGGAGGAGCCGGCCGAGGGGGAAGACCGAAAGTGTAGGGGGCCCGGTTGGTCCCAAACGCGCCGCCGCCACCGCCGCGTTCGTTGCGGCCGAAACGAACTGGCGTAGCCAGGAGGCGAAACACGCGAATCCCTCTCGCCTCCTTCTCTTTCGCCTCGTCGACGATATCCCTGCCCTATTTCCAACGACGAAAAGGCCTCTTACGAGGAGAGAAAGGGGAAGAGAGAGAGAGAGAGAGGGTCCGGAGAACCTTGGCCGAGGCGTACTCATGGGAATAGCGCTGTGATTGATTCGAGTTCGACCGTGCATACTCGGTGATCATGGGCACATGTCAAGAATCATATCGATGATAGTTTACTATTGTTGGTGATATGTGATAATTTTCAAGAACGAATTTTTCTTAGAAGGGAGTAAAATTCAGAAAAATTACGGTCAGGAATGTAGCTGGATAATCCTATACCTACGATATTAGACGCTAAATGCCACCCTTCCCCTTTTACCCTAATTCACACATCCATCACACCTATTATTAAACCCTAATTTACACATTCCACACAGTACGTGTATTCTTCTCTTTTTCAAAATGGAATTTATTACTAAGAGAAGCAGCATCTATAAACCAATAAATGTTGTATACATCAATATTAGAAAAAGAAATTTTGCTTCTTATATCCTCGTTTTCACCCTTTCATCACCCTATTATCATTATTTTTAAGAAAGTCATCTAGTAAAAGCAGATACGTTTGATAAACCTTGATAATTTTCTTGAGAAAGTATTAACACTGGAAGAATCTGCTTTAATGATTAGTTTGATAAACAAGCTCTTGTTCGTATAATATATTGATAATTCACAATGCACATTTCGGGTTTTTACCATTTAACAGGGCAGAGACATGAATTCAGCGCGGTCATAATCGCAAGATAACACGCGGGAATATTTTCATCCGAGAGGCACTACTATTCTCTCTCTCTCTCTCTCTCTCTCTCTCTCTTCTCTCGAGAACGTACTCCTGCTCTACCCTAGAAACTCGAAATCCGACCTGGGCAGTTTTGGCGGCCGGCTCTTTCTCCTCCGTAGTGCGCCCGACTCTTCGCATCCCTTAGGAGCAAAAAAGCTCTCGATATATTCTTTGATCCTCGACGAAGGAGCCGTTTCCTTTCTTCTCTCTGGTTATCCGTTTCGTACGGTGCCTCGGAAGGAAGGACCTCCCCAGACTTCGTCGACTCCGCGGAGGTCCCGTTCTTCTTTCTCCTTCCCTCCTGTCCTTCTCGTTCCTTTTCTTTCATATCTCTTCTCTTTTTCTCTTCTTCCCTTCTTCCTTCTTCTGCCATTGCGCACCAGTCAAAGGATCCAGATGAGGGCCCAATAGAGAAAGAAGGAGAGAAAAGCAGCAGAGAGAGAGAGAGAGAGAGAGAGAGAGAGAGAGAAGCAACAGAGACGAGAGGAGTTGAGAGAAAAGCAGAAGGAGAAGGAGGATCCGGAGGTCTGGAGAGGACAAGGTCTCCTTTTACTCTCCTCCCGGGAGGAGAGCAAAAGGACTCGGTCGGTACCTTTCCACAGTGCGTATGCGTGTACGTATGTGTCTCTGTGTAACACACATGAGACATATGTGGAGGAACGAATGCGCGATAGAAAGAAAGAGAGACAGAAAGATCCCGTGCGTTACACACCACAACGTCGTCGTGCAAACCCCATGGGCCCGTAGAACCGCATTCCAAGGCGGCTCCATGGATGTGGCCCACGATGGCGTTAGAGACGGTCGGCGGGAGGAAGAAGAAGAAGAAGAAGACGAAGAGGAAGATGAAGAAGGAGAAGAAGAAGAGACTGAAAAGTGATGGAGCGAGGGGAGAGAGAGAGAGACATGGAGAAAGAAAGAGAGGGAGCGCTCGGGAATAACTCGATAAAGCAAAGGACTCCTTCTAATTAAAATGAGTTCCGCCGCGGGTCCTCATGTACGACTCTCGCCGCGTTCTTATTACGTCGCGAACTTTTACTCTCTCCGCCTCCTACTTCTCCTCCTCCTCCTCCTCCTCCTCCTCCTCCTTTCCCAATCTTATTATTCTATGCCGCCGTCGCACACGCACCTTACGCAGGCTCGTAGAGATGCGATTGTCTTCCTGAATCGATTGCCAACAAGTTTCCGCGCGTAAATCGCAATTGAAATGCGTCTCTGCATAATCGGGTCTGGCGAGTAGCGATGAGAGGCGGAAGGTCCGACGGGTCATAATTTTTGGAGAACTAGGGGATTACGAGGGTTGAATATGGTCGGATGATGAATGGAGGGCATTTAATTCTCTATTGATCGTAACGCGCGCATGTGTTTGGGTATGTTGGAGCGTTTCCCAACATATTAGTTAAAAGTTAAGTAAGATTTAAAAAGTAAAATACAAAATGAATAGAAATGTAATTAATAAAAGATTTCGCATTTTTAAACGAGAGATTCTTATTTTTACTAAATTATATAATTAATTAGAAATGATTAAACTACATATTTTGACAAGTAAAAGAATCATTAAAAGAAAATTCTCTCCGTGTGGTTTAATAAATTTGGATAATATAAATTAATGCTGTATTCAAATAAAAAATTTTTTTTTGCTTTTAATGTTTAATATTTAATGTTCAACTGCGGTTAGGGTCTTCTACATTTTCTAGTTATTTGATCTTATTATTTGATTTTTTGAGGTAGGCTTAAAATCGAATCTAAAGAAAGTCAAATGATATAATAATATCATGGAAAGGAATGTGCGCTTTCGACAATAGTGAACAAATAGGTTCGCGTGACAGCTCAGTAATCTATCACCTTCTTTGAGTAGTCCTACATTTTCACTGGAACTAATGGAAGTGATGCGACATTTTGTGCCATCGAGTTACGAGGATATTCTCTAGCTAGGTAAGCCTGCTCCGTGAGCCTTTCAAAAATTATTCTCTAGGTCAATATAGACCGTAGGAATTTTCATTTGTGTTGAGTTTCTCGGAATTTTATTACACGTTTTAAAAAAGTTGAGAACCGTCGCCTCAAACAGGTAGAATAAATGATCGCGCGAATACTCCTCGGCGATCGCGGTCCAAAGATAAGCAAACACATTTTTCAACAAAGTAAGGAGCGTATTTTTATTTGATTCTCTTTTGGATATATCATGTAGTAATAAAAGCATCATGAAAGAGATCGTGAAATTCGAATATTTTGTACATATATTTAACTTTAGCAATAAAATGCGCAAATTTAAAACCCTTTTAAAATGTAATCTTTTTCTTAAGCATATTGAATTACATATATGTGTTAACAAATTTGGAAATTAAAATTCCCAGATTTTTATTTACTCGAGAAAATTATAATTATTTTTCCTTTCAAATAGAGTTATATAAAGATTGTAACAAGTTTCTGTACTATCAAATTTTAAGTATTAATTGTATTATTAATAAAATTCGAGGTATTATTAAATTACAAAATATACATACATAGTTTTTTTCTACTATTATTTTATGTACAACATTATTATATTTGTTACATTTTTACATATTTGTCTTAAAGATATATTAGATTATTTTAAACGTAACACATATTTCGTACGACAGTGTAATTTGTCGATGGAATTTCATCGCTTCAGTGATCATCATAATATATACAGTTGTAAATCGAATTCGTATCGCTTTAATATCTTTTGCCTCCCGCACGTATCGAAGTTATGAACCCATATGATACAGCTTACTACCATCGTGATAATATTTTGTATGTGATTTTTTATAAGGCACCGCGAAATGTAACATACCTCTGTCATGCTTTCTCACAATTAGTACAATCGTGTGATTGCAAAGCCCCAATGGCTGGCGATCGACGGTTTGGGCGGAGGGTGGAATAATTAAGAGCTTATTAGAAACAAAAAGAATTTTGAGGAGTCATTCCGCCGCAAAGTTCTATCACCCAATACATCTGATTTAATGACCTGTTGCGTAAATCAAACGCTCCGTTCTCCTCCTCTCGCTCGTCGCTCCCCCTTTCGTTCCCGATTCTCCTTTCACTCTCGTCCTTCTTCACTTTCTCTCTATCTCGGTTCCTCTCCCGTTCTCCCTTATTCGATCGTCCGCGTTGGCGGCGGCGGTTTGTGCCTCGTTTAGTCCTTTTTTCTTCCCCTCTCTCTTTCTCATTCTTTCTCATGAAAAGGTAGCAGTCCCTCTTTGAAAACGGGCAACCACTACTACATTGCATCTCGACCATCATCCCGCGCGAGGTAGGTCGCCCCCGGTGATACATGGCGTTTTCTCACGGTGATAATTATCGCCAAATCCGTGAAACATAGGGAGGTAGGTCGACAAGCGGATTGGAAGAGATTGAAGAATAGCAATTTTGGACGAAACAACATAACCAAGCAAAAAGATAAGTAGCTTGAAAAGAAGATAACACACAAGAATAATTTTTAGTTTTCTGACTTAATTCTAATTTTTCCTCCCAAGATTGATATATAACATTTTGAGACGCTCATACAACTTCCTTATTTGAAAAATATATTAATAATTCAGAATATCACGTTTTAATATCTCTTCGTATTTATAGTCATGTTTATGTTAAAAAACTGAGCTGAAACCAGTCTTAAAACATTTAATATTTGATCTTTAGAATCAATTTAACATTCTTTGTGTTACATTTATAATCGGGATTTAATTGAGGAATTCCAACGAAGTTTGTTTTAAGATATGGCTCAAGTTTTACTTTTCATAACTTAAGAACTGATTTTTGATAAAATATTATATGTCAACGTATATTCATAGTTTTGGTTTCTTGTAATATGTATTTTTCAAAAGGTAACTTGTGTAAAAAAAAAAAGAATTATGTATGCAAGAAACCTGATTTAAAATCCAGCAATGGATTTAAAATGTTAAAATCAAAAATTAAAAGACTATATTTTTTGTAATATTTTTCGGATTAAAAGTAGAGCAACACGTAAATTATCCAAAAGAGTGATTTAAGTAAAATTGAATATCATATCTCATACCTTCATCGTCGCAAGTAATCGTTTTATGGAGATAATTAATTTGCGTGTGATAATAATTAACCATATTTTTGTGGTAGTTGTATGAGCGCGAAGAAGAATTAAAAAAAAGAGGAAGATATCTTAAAGGACGATAGCGGAATAATGAAGTAAATCATTTATTATTTTAATATTAATTATTAAGTTCAACTTATTTATAGAAATTAGTTTTAGATGCAGGATACTTGTGTGAACAGAAGATATTCAGTTATTAAGAAACAATAATATAATCCTGACGCGCGTTTATGTATTGCGTATAGAACATGTGTTTACACAAGGTCG
Organism: Monomorium pharaonis; assembly: GCF_013373865.1. Classification (NCBI taxonomy): domain Eukaryota; kingdom Metazoa; phylum Arthropoda; class Insecta; order Hymenoptera; family Formicidae; genus Monomorium; species Monomorium pharaonis. Next base: position 6,928 of record NW_023415434.1, on the reverse strand, counting down.
CCGTGATTCGTTTCATCGAGACTTGACAGAGAACTGACAAGAAATATCGTGAGCTACTTCGTGTGTCATCGCATTACCTGTCGAAACGCGATCACAATTGCTAAAAGAAAGCGTAGTCATTTTTTACGAACACTCTATCCTAACTCTCGTTATCAATCTTCACAATAAATATTTATAAATGTATCAAGTTAATAACTTGTCGCTATAACTTTTCCTTTTTGTAAAGATTTTGAACATATTACTATTATATAATCAAAGTTTTTTATTTTATGTTTCTATAATTAATGTTACAATCTGATATAAGAAAATATATAATTTAGAGATTTTTTTTGATGCATATTTTACAAATATCAATAAAAATATTTTGTCGTCAATTCATATATTTTAGTTAATTAATATTTAATAAAAAGCGCAATGATATGGTAATTTACTTTTATAGTAAATAAATTAGCTTTATTATCGTAATGCTTTTCATATTCATTTTCATTTATTGATAAGTTGATTTATGTAATTCGACAAACAGACGTGTAATAACGAGAGAACCAATAATCTTATCACATATGTAAAATTGCGGAGTGTTTCACAATTTTATTTTAGTGCCTTCAAGTTTAATAATCGACTTCTTACTCAGTCAGCTGAGTACACTCTCAGTTGATACCTAATCGAAACCTAACTATCGAACCGTCTGTGTTTCAAGTCATGAAACTTTATTCTGCGTATACGAGATTCTTATTCTGCGTTTTTACCACGAGACTCGTGTAATGAATAAATACGGACTTAAATGCGCATAAAGAAAGTGAAGGTGAAGTACACTGCCTTCCACGAGCGGGACGCATTCTCTCCCTCCCTGTCGATGCGTGCTGAATGCACCGCGCTTCACGACGAGATCGCCGATAACAGGTGACGCGATATAGAACAGGTGATTCGATATGCGAACAATGCGATATGTTCCGCGCAATTGCTGCAGCGAGGGAGATGCTTGCAGGAGAACGGCCGGAGCCGTCAAGCAATCGAACGACGTGGCTTTCCTGTCGACGTGTTCAATAGAATGTTGTCGGACGGGGTGTAGATAGAGCAATGTCACATTTTCGCGGCACAAAGACCATGGCGATGGCAAGTGGCTCTTTGAAATGATTTTTTTCCATTCAACAATTACTACGTATACGTATAGGAACAAAATAAATGAAGTATAATAGAGTAGAAAAATAGGACAATAAAAAGAGTACGGCTGGATATATTCTCAAAATAGCAAGCCAGTAAATACCAATTTATCCGCAAGTGATTCATCACAGTGTTGCGTTATAAATCTATTTAATTTCGTCACATATAATAATCAATGCCATGGCATTGTAAAGTCTCTAATACGTGACATCCGTAAAGAGTGGCGTACGTGATTTCTATCTTACGCAACGCGTTAATAATGCAACTTAATCAGACGCGTGTCACTCTCTCGGATTCGTATTCTCTGTTTATTCACGCTATAATTATCAATCTCGAACAATTTCCTAGCGCGTCATGCACACACGCGCTCTTTCTACTAATATGCCTAACAATTGCAGTTCCCTTAAAGAGATCGGGACGTTTCTATTCGACGTTAATAAGGATGATAATAACGCCGTTTAAATGAACGCGGCAATACATTCTGCTACTCGCGAGGGACGTCATGCTTACTTACATTATAATTATCGATATTGATATCAGTCCCTAACGAGGATTAATAGCGCGCCGATTATTTATTTTGCGTCTCGCGCGCGGCTCCGCCTTGGCCTTTTAAATCGCCTTGTCTTCGGCACGAGAGAGCAGGAGAGCGAGAGAAAGGGAGGGAAGGAGAGGAGGAGAAACGCGGCCGAATAAATTAAATCCTTACCAAGAATTCGCTAACGACCTGTACCTCGTGGACTACCCATCCCTTAATGCCGTGTTACATTCTCACAAGCGCCTTTTTATGTGACACCCGCTACGCGAGAGGTGACCACGTAGTCTGTCCGACACGGGACACAACGCCGGATTTTATGAGGACGGCCTATGAAGTCCTCGCTAAAGCCTTTAAACGCGACAGGCTACTTCTTAATCGTCGTTGGACGTGTGACGCTTTTTTTGACACCGTTACGTAAGTGGCGCTAATCGGAGTTCACCGGTGGTCTTTTCTTCCTTATTTTTTGAGCTTTCTTTTAAAAGATTTACATCAGCTGTTCCTTATCAATTTATTTTAATTATCTTACAACAAATCTACAATTTTTTCCCCAAAGAATTCTGATTGATGAATTTTCGCTCCACTTTTCCCTCCAACTTTCGGGGAGAGTCAGGTAAACGCGAGCGCAATCAAGAGATCGCAAGAGCGGCGACCTAACGGCGTTCAACGATTGTATCGCCGTATACCCGAAAGAAATCCGATGGAAATCGAGAGCCGTCCGGTCGGCCGGCCGGCCGTTGCATTCTTGCGATTGAGAGCCTTCGCAGGGTGCACCGGCACGCCCCGGGCGGTTCCCATTGCATCGCATCGTCCCTTCAGACACCAACACGCGTACATTGTTGCTGCGAGACCGCGCTGCCGAAAGATACGTATGCTGATGCCCGCACGGCCTTCGTAAACATTTCCACGCATTTTCCCCGTGCAACATTCGGCCGACAGGTTACGGCGCCAGAAAACGTACACCGCGCGACGGAGTGCCCTTCTTTAGGGCTGCGAGCGGCAGTGACATGGCACTCGCGCCGCGTTACCGTGAGCTTACTTGCCCTTTGAATTCTCGTCCCGGAATTCTCGAGCGCGCGCGTAATGAACGCTTTGTCGCCTCGAGTCGTAGGTGTCCACAATATATATGGACACTTATTTACAAAAATGATGTATACTTCGAGATGATTACTTTGAGATATTTGTTTATTACTTTCTCTTCAAAATAAATATCAAAATATTAAAAATATGAAATTTTGAATATTACACAAAAACATTCATTTTTTTTAAGTTAACGTTAAAAATGTGACGAGAAATAATTATACTTTTTTTAAATAAAATATGACAATGAGAAAAATGATCGAATCTTATAAGTAGACGCTTAAAGGAGATATATTTTATCACGCGTTGGAGGGAAGCATCCTCCGTGTTTCAGGATTAATTAAACTTGTCTACGGGACAATGTGACTGACAATAATTTGTCCCGGGAGCGCGTCAAACGTTTCTACGGTGATTCGCGAATGCGTAATGGTTGAGCACACTGCACTTCAGGATCGCCAGTGAATCACCTTGTGAAGGTGGGTCGGCGGCAGCGGCGGCGGGTCCATAGGTATGTATGTACGGGTGCACACGTATGTAAGTGCACATACGATACATCGCGGCTCCGACTGCACACGCGTATACGTATACACACGACGGTGCCGCATACCTTCGCCTCCTCCTCCTCCTTCTTGTCTCAACCTAAACCGTCTCCCTCCTCCTCCGCCGTCGCCGATCCCGCGCCGTCGTCTACCACTCCTCTTCGACGTACCAGACTTTATCCAATCTGAGTATAAGTGTTGCCCTTTAAAGCAAGCCGGGAATGGCGGGAAACCATCCACGACCTCCGTCACCGAACTTTTTCTTCGGCCGTGGCTTTTTTCTTTTTCGCTCGCAGTCCGCCGGGTTTTAAACGAATACGTAATGGCTGCTGCTCGCCGCCACCGCCGGCAAGGAGCTTTTAACGGAGTATTCTCGCTGTTGCGTGCGATTCGCGTAATACGTCAATTAGATATGATTATGCAAACGGGACAAACTGACTTTTACGTGTTGCCGTTCTAAGATTATAGCCGATCTACGATAAGTAGTAAGTCTTTTGCCTTTTGCTCTAAACTCTGTGTGACGTTTCAATTTAGTCTAATTGTAAGCTTTACAGTTGCGACCTAGCTAAGAGCTAAGAGCTCACTGTACCTACTGTAGACCGAGTCTTACAGTTATTTGAGAAACTTAGGAGCAAGAAATTACCTCTTCACATTAACAAATAAAGTGAATGATATGATGAGCAGCGCAAGAGGGATTATTTTCGGTAATTGTGAAGTACAACTGAAAGACATTACCTTTTGTGTTTCCGCGGTTAAAATATTATAGAAAATACTACAGATTTCTCCCAATTTTATAAAATGGCAGCAACATTTGTTCGTGATAAATTAAGCGCGATTTATCAAAATCTATAAAATAATTAATTTTTATTCGTATCTTTCCGCTCGCATTTACATCACGAGAGATCATTGGGAGACACAAGTCGCGCTGGGGTGGATCCCATCGAAACGGCGAAAACGGCGATTACCCGCGCGATGCTATCGCGATGACGGGTTAATACGGGTCGATTTCCAGACCGAGGGGGTGCAACGCGGGCGCTGCCACGCCGACAAATAAGTTAACGCTTATGAACGAGTAAAGATGCGCGCGCGCGGGCGAAGCTGGCGAGGAGAGTCACGTTTTTTCGAAGGTTTGCCGTGGGCTCGGGGTCCTCTTCTGGTTCGGGCGTGCGAGCGGGACCCGGCTCCAAACGCCGCGCCTCGCGCGCGCGCGCGCGCCTTGCCTCGCCCTGCTTTGCCCCGTCCCGTCCTGCCGCGCCGGTCGGTCCTGATCCCTTCGTACCTTGGGACCTACCACGCCACGGGATGCCTCTTCTCCCTCTCTCTTCCAACTTCTTAGCTCTTTCTCACTCTCTCTCCTCTTTTTCTCTTTCCCTCTCTCTTTCTCTCTCTCTCGTCTCTCAGTCGGTCTCAAATCTCCTCTCTCATCTCGTTCTCTCTCCGTGGCGCGGCGGCGCAGCATCCTTTAATATCTCTTGCCAGCCTCCTCTTCGAGAGCTCGCCGGCTCTCATCCTTCTCGGGCCCTCCTTAGATCCTCTCTCTCTCTCTCTCTCTCTCTCTCTCTCTCTCTCTCTCTCTCTCTCTCTGGACCTCCTCTCTTCTCGCGCTCACCCCTCTCGAGAGGCCCGAGCACTCTCTCGATAGCATCTTGATGGAATGCCTGCGGGGTAGGTACCTGCCGCATTGTCGGGTCTGCTCGCTCGTGCTTTCGCACTCCTCTCGTGCTCCTTATTGTTGTTGGCTGGCTCTCCGTTGGCAGCCGCGGTCGTGTCGGTTATGGTAGTGGTGGCGGCGGCAACGGCGACGGTGGTACTGGTGATGTTGGTGGTGGTTGTTGTTGGTTATCGCTTCCATTGCTTCTTGTTGCATTCGCCGCTTGCTCTCTAGCATGCTCGTGGCACTTTGACACCGGTGCGCGCGCGATAGATTCGCAATATTGTTGCCGGCAGCGGTCTTTAGCGTGCTATTTTATTGCCGATTAGACATCATTCTTCAAACTCGTTTTGAGCGAATTTTTCGATGGTTATTATCAATGTTACATGAAAATATTAATAATTGAATTTTAAAGGTAATAATTAAAATCTAATCTTCGAAACGTTATATAATATTGATTTTATTCTATGTAATACCATAGCTTATGTTTATTCATTTTTTTAAGTAAAGCAAGAAATAAAAGATGTAATGAAAGATGTAAAGACAAAGACAAGGCGATGTTGATCTTAAAGGGTATTAAGCAAATTCGCAATAATTGAAATGAAATTGCGTCTTATTTACACAGTCATCATCGTCTCGTAATCATCTCTGGGTGGAATTTTAATCGGCTTACGTCCGATTTATGGTGGCGTTTCGTTCGTTTCTGCAAGAGGTATTCGCGCGCATCTTTACGCTCGTAAACGCGTGCTTAACGAGCTGTCCCAGTACAGGCATTTATCTCATAACTGTTTCGCTATTCGAGCTTTCGTACGCGATCATGCGATAGACGCGCAGTAATTTATTACGGGATAGAAACGAGACGAGACGTAATGTCAGTCGCATTTTAATTTGTCATCAGTGAAGACATTGGAACGCGGAGCGGCGAGCATTGTATCGACGATTGAGGAGCGGACGACTGGAGACCGGAGTAGCAGTTTTCATCCCCGTCGACGCACGAGCGAATGCGTGCACGCGTTGAATGCACGTTCCCGCGACCGGCGCGGCGCGTAGGTGTGGGTACACCCTGCGGAAGTAGGGCCCTGCTCTGACCCGAGCCTTTCGATTTCGTTTCTGTCGGCGGGGCATTCGTGGCGGGCTGTAGCCGCAGCCGCAGAGAGAGAGAGCGAGAGCGAGAAAGAGAGAGAGAGAGAGAGAGAGAGAGAGAGAGAGAGAGAGAGAGAGAGAGAGAGCGCATCTAATGGGGGTAGCCGAGGAATTCCTTTCGTTCGTAACCCGCGATTTACTGCTTGCGAGACGATTATATACGCATGTGTATAACATCCGCCCTCAATTCGATGTTTTTTTTTTAATTTTCGGGAATTATTAAATTTTGATAGAGTTGTTGTCCAATCTTCGAAGAATTGATATTTTGGATTTCTTGGAATGCTTGAAATTGAGAGAGGTGCTGTCTGATTTCTAGAGAGATGTGTAAAATTGACAGAACAATTTTCGAGACAGAAAATTATTCCTTTGCAACGACAAGCTAATAAATGTATGCGAATATTACACACACACACACACACACACACTTACATATATCCACGAGACATTGTTAATATCTTGATTCAGCATTTCGGATGTCGCCGATATCTCTTTCGCTTCGAAGACCCTTCTTGCAATCTACCTTTTCTCATATAAAATCGCACAAAAAACGACTCACATCCAGCTTATCCCATGCAACTTGGTTGCGCCCACTAAAGACGACGTGGTCCACACATGCGATCGGAAGACTCGGAATGGAGACTCCAAGATTCGTTAAGCGTCGTCGCCAAACAGATTCGTTGTAGCGGCTTGCTTAGGTCGACCGATTTTAAGGAACGTCAGAAAAATGGATGACACAACGGCGCTATACGACACACACGAGAGAGAGAGAGAGAGAGAGAGAGAGAGAGAGAGAGAGAGAGAGAGAGAGAGAGAGAGGAGAGA
>NW_023415433.1:0-20047 GCF_013373865.1 Monomorium pharaonis | reverse complement strand
TATTAATGATATTAATTATATTATTTTCATATTGTTCAATATTACTCTTACATTTTACTTTCTTATTTAATCCTCGTCTTTATCTCTCACGCTCTCCCACTCTCCACCCTCCGACCCTCTCTCTCTCTCTAAACACAAATTAGTAATTATATTATATTTTCATGTTACTTAATATCACTCTTACATACTTTCACTCCATACTTAATCGCCTTTAAATAAATTAAAAATTATAATATATTACATGTAATGTTACCAGTTAATTTTCAATCAATTTTCAAAACTTTCTCTTTCTGGCGAACTCTTTAGAAAATTATCGTACGCGTCCGGAACTATATGAAAACTGCGTTAAAAGAAATAAATCGGTCGATATTCAATAAGCACTTCACGTCCAGCTTTCAAAATTCAAGTTTTTCGGGTAAAATAATTGTTTAAAAAATGTTTTAATTAATTATATTACCGGAACTTCTTAGAAACTTATTGTACGCGTCCGAAACTATATGAGAATTGCGTTGAAATAAATAGAACTGTCGATATTTAAACAACATCTCACCTTTAGCCCCCAAAATTCAAGTTTTTCGGGCAAAATAATTGTTTAAAAAATGTTCTAATTAATTATATCACCTGAACTTTATAGAAACATATTGTACGCGTCCCGAACTATATGAGAACTACGTTAAAATAAATAGATCTGTCGATATTCGATTAGCACTTGGCGTGTAGCCTTAGAAATTCAAGTTTTTCGGACAAAATAATTGTTTAAAAAATGTTCTAATTAATTATATCACCTGAACTTTATAGAAACATATTGTACGCGTCCCGAACTATATGAGAATTGCGTTCAAATAAATAGATCTGTCGATATTCGATTAGCACTTGGCGTGTAGCCTTAGAAATTCAAGTTTTTCGGGCAAAATAATTGTTTAAAAAATGTTCTGATTAATTATATCACCTGAACTTTATAGAAACATATTGTACGCGTCCCAAACTATATGAGAATTACGTTAAAATAAATAGATCTGTCGATATTCGATTAGCACTTGACGTGTAGCCTTAAAAATTCAAGTTTTTCGGGCAAAATAATTGTTTAAAAAATGTTCTAATTAATTATATCACCTGAACTTTATAGAAACATATTGTACGCGTCCCGAACTATATAAGAATTACGTTAAAATAAATAGATCTGTCGATATTCGATTAGCACTTGACGTGTAGCCTTAGAAATTCAAGTTTTTCGGGCAAAATAATTGTTTAAAAAATGTTCTAATTAATTATATCACCTGAACTTTATAGAAACATATTGTACGCGTCCCGAACTATATGAGAATTGCGTTCAAATAAATAGATCTGTCGATATTCGATTAGCACTTGGCGTGTAGCCTTAGAAATTCAAGTTTTTCGGGCAAAATAATTGTTTAAAAAATGTTCTAATTAATTATATCACCTGAACTTTATAGAAACATATTGTACGCGTCCCGAACTATATGAGAATTGCGTTCAAATAAATAGATCTGTCGATATTCGATTAGCACTTGGCGTGAAGCCTTAGAAATTCAAGTTTTTCGGGCAAAATAATTGTTTAAAAAATGTTTTAATTAATTATAACACCTGAACTCTATAGAAACATATTGTACGCGTCCCGAACTATATGAGAATTACGTTAAAATAAATAGATCTGTCGATATTCGATTAGCACTTGACGTGTAGCCTTAGAAATTCAAGTTTTTCGGGCAAAATAATTGTTTAAAAAATGTTCTAATTAATTATATCACCTGAACTTTATAGAAACATATTGTACGCGTCCCGAACTATATGAGAATTACGTTAAAATAAATAGATCTGTCGATATTCGATTAGCACTTGACGTGTAGCCTTAGAAATTCAAGTTTTTCGGGCAAAATAATTGTTTAAAAAATGTTCTAATTAATTATATCACCTGAACTTTATAGAAACATATTGTACGCGTCCCGAACTATATGAGAACTGCGTTCAAATAAATAGATCTGTCGATATTCGATTAGCACTTGGCGTGTAGCCTTAGAAATTCAAGTTTTTCGGGCAAAATAATTGTTTAAAAAATGTTCTAATTAATTATATCACCTGAACTTTATAGAAACATATTGTACGCGTCCCGAACTATATGAGAATTACGTTAAAAAAAATAGATCTGTCGATATTCGATTAGCACTTGACGTGTAGCCTTAGAAATTCAAGTTTTTCGGGCAAAATAATTGTTTAAAAAATGTTCTAATTAATTATATCACCTGAACTTTATAGAAACATATTGTACGCGTCCCGAACTATATGAGAATTACGTTAAAATAAATAGATCTGTCGATATTCGATTAGCACTTGACGTGTAGCCTTAGAAATTCAAGTTTTTCGGGAAAAATAATTGTTTAAAAAATGTTTTAATTAATTATAACACCTGAACTCTATAGAAACATATTGTACGCGTCCCAAACTATATGAGAATTACGTTAAAATAAATAGATCTGTCGATATTCGATTAGCACTTGACGTGTAGCCTTAGAAATTCAAGTTTTTCGGGCAAAATAATTGTTTAAAAAATGTTCTAATTAATTATATCACCTGAACTTTATAGAAACATATTGTACGCGTCCCGAACTATATGAGAACTACGTTAAAATAAATAGATCTGTCGATATTCGATTAGCACTTGGCGTGTAGCCTTAGAAATTCAAGTTTTTCGGACAAAATAATTGTTTAAAAAATGTTCTAATTAATTATATCACCTGAACTTTATAGAAACATATTGTACGCGTCCCGAACTATATGAGAATTGCGTTCAAATAAATAGATCTGTCGATATTCGATTAGCACTTGGCGTGTAGCCTTAGAAATTCAAGTTTTTCGGGCAAAATAATTGTTTAAAAAATGTTCTGATTAATTATATCACCTGAACTTTATAGAAACATATTGTACGCGTCCCAAACTATATGAGAATTACGTTAAAATAAATAGATCTGTCGATATTCGATTAGCACTTGACGTGTAGCCTTAAAAATTCAAGTTTTTCGGGCAAAATAATTGTTTAAAAAATGTTCTAATTAATTATATCACCTGAACTTTATAGAAACATATTGTACGCGTCCCGAACTATATAAGAATTACGTTAAAATAAATAGATCTGTCGATATTCGATTAGCACTTGACGTGTAGCCTTAGAAATTCAAGTTTTTCGGGCAAAATAATTGTTTAAAAAATGTTCTAATTAATTATATCACCTGAACTTTATAGAAACATATTGTACGCGTCCCGAACTATATGAGAATTGCGTTCAAATAAATAGATCTGTCGATATTCGATTAGCACTTGGCGTGTAGCCTTAGAAATTCAAGTTTTTCGGGCAAAATAATTGTTTAAAAAATGTTCTAATTAATTATATCACCTGAACTTTATAGAAACATATTGTACGCGTCCCGAACTATATGAGAATTGCGTTCAAATAAATAGATCTGTCGATATTCGATTAGCACTTGGCGTGAAGCCTTAGAAATTCAAGTTTTTCGGGCAAAATAATTGTTTAAAAAATGTTTTAATTAATTATAACACCTGAACTCTATAGAAACATATTGTACGCGTCCCGAACTATATGAGAATTACGTTAAAATAAATAGATCTGTCGATATTCGATTAGCACTTGACGTGTAGCCTTAGAAATTCAAGTTTTTCGGGCAAAATAATTGTTTAAAAAATGTTCTAATTAATTATATCACCTGAACTTTATAGAAACATATTGTACGCGTCCCGAACTATATGAGAATTACGTTAAAATAAATAGATCTGTCGATATTCGATTAGCACTTGACGTGTAGCCTTAGAAATTCAAGTTTTTCGGGCAAAATAATTGTTTAAAAAATGTTCTAATTAATTATATCACCTGAACTTTATAGAAACATATTGTACGCGTCCCGAACTATATGAGAACTGCGTTCAAATAAATAGATCTGTCGATATTCGATTAGCACTTGGCGTGTAGCCTTAGAAATTCAAGTTTTTCGGGCAAAATAATTGTTTAAAAAATGTTCTAATTAATTATATCACCTGAACTTTATAGAAACATATTGTACGCGTCCCGAACTATATGAGAATTACGTTAAAAAAAATAGATCTGTCGATATTCGATTAGCACTTGACGTGTAGCCTTAGAAATTCAAGTTTTTCGGGCAAAATAATTGTTTAAAAAATGTTCTAATTAATTATATCACCTGAACTTTATAGAAACATATTGTACGCGTCCCGAACTATATGAGAATTACGTTAAAATAAATAGATCTGTCGATATTCGATTAGCACTTGACGTGTAGCCTTAGAAATTCAAGTTTTTCGGGAAAAATAATTGTTTAAAAAATGTTTTAATTAATTATAACACCTGAACTCTATAGAAACATATTGTACGCGTCCCGAACTATATGAGAATTGCGTTCAAATAAATAGATCTGTCGATATTCGATTAGCACTTGGTGTGTAGCCTTAGAAATTCAAGTTTTTCGGGCAAAATAATTGTTTAAAAAATGTTCTAATTAATTATATCACCTGAACTTTATAGAAACATATTGTACGCCTCCCGAACTATATGAGAATTGCGTTCAAATAAATAGATCTGTCGATATTCGATTAGCACTTGGCGTGTAGCCTTAGAAATTCAAGTTTTTCGGGCAAAATAATTGTTTAAAAAATGTTTTAATTAATTATATCACCTGAACTTTATAGAAACATATTGTACGCGTCCCGAACTATATGAGAATTGCGTTCAAATAAATAGATCTGTCGATATTCGATTAGCACTTGACGTGTAGCCTTAGAAATTCAAGTTTTTCGGACAAAATAATTGTTTAAAAAATGTTCTAATTAATTATAACACCTGAACTTTATAGAAACATATTGTACGCGTCCCGAACTATATGAGAATTACGTTAAAATAAATAGATCTGTCGATATTCGATTAGCACTTGACGTGTAGCCTTAGAAATTCAAGTTTTTCGGGCAAAATAATTGTTTAAAAAATGTTTTAATTAATTATAACACCTGAACTCTATAGAAACATATTGTACGCGTCCCGAACTATATGAGAATTACGTTAAAATAAATAGATCTGTCGATATTCGATTAGCACTTGACGTGTAGCCTTAGAAATTCAAGTTTTTCGGACAAAATAATTGTTTAAAAAATGTTCTAATTAATTATAACACCTGAACTTTATAGAAACATATTGTACGCGTCCCGAACTATATGAGAATTACGTTAAAATAAATAGATCTGTCGATATTCGATTAGCACTTGACGTGTAGCCTTAGAAATTCAAGTTTTTCGGGCAAAATAATTGTTTAAAAAATGTTCTGATTAATTATATCACCTGAACTTTATAGAAACATATTGTACGCGTCCCGAACTATATGAGAATTGCGTTCAAATAAATAGATCTGTCGATATTCGATTAGCACTTGGCGTGAAGCCTTAGAAATTCAAGTTTTTCGGGCAAAATAATTGTTTAAAAAATGTTTTAATTAATTATAACACCTGAACTCTATAGAAACATATTGTACGCGTCCCGAACTATATGAGAATTACGTTAAAATAAATAGATCTGTCGATATTCGATTAGCACTTGACGTGTAGCCTTAGAAATTCAAGTTTTTCGGGCAAAATAATTGTTTAAAAAATGTTCTAATTAATTATATCACCTGAACTTTATAGAAACATATTGTACGCGTCCCGAACTATATGAGAATTACGTTAAAATAAATAGATCTGTCGATATTCGATTAGCACTTGACGTGTAGCCTTAGAAATTCAAGTTTTTCGGGCAAAATAATTGTTTAAAAAATGTTCTAATTAATTATATCACCTGAACTTTATAGAAACATATTGTACGCGTCCCGAACTATATGAGAACTGCGTTCAAATAAATAGATCTGTCGATATTCGATTAGCACTTGGCGTGTAGCCTTAGAAATTCAAGTTTTTCGGGCAAAATAATTGTTTAAAAAATGTTCTAATTAATTATATCACCTGAACTTTATAGAAACATATTGTACGCGTCCCGAACTATATGAGAATTACGTTAAAAAAAATAGATCTGTCGATATTCGATTAGCACTTGACGTGTAGCCTTAGAAATTCAAGTTTTTCGGGCAAAATAATTGTTTAAAAAATGTTCTAATTAATTATATCACCTGAACTTTATAGAAACATATTGTACGCGTCCCGAACTATATGAGAATTACGTTCAAATAAATAGATCTGTCGATATTCGATTAGCACTTGGCGTGTAGCCTTAGAAATTCAAGTTTTTCGGGCAAAATAATTGTTTAAAAAATGTTCTAATTAATTATATCACCTGAACTTTATAGAAACATATTGTACGCGTCCCGAACTATATGAGAAGTACGTTAAAATAAATAGATCTGTCGATATTCGATTAGCACTTGACGTGTAGCCTTAGAAATTCAAGTTTTTCGGGCAAAATAATTGTTTAAAAAATGTTTTAATTAATTTTAACACCTGAACTTTATAGAAACATATTGTACGCGTCCCGAACTATATGAGAATTACGTTAAAATAAATAGATCTGTCGATATTCGATTAGCACTTGACGTGTAGCCTTAGAAATTCAAGTTTTTCGGGAAAAATAATTGTTTAAAAAATGTTTTAATTAATTATAACACCTGAACTCTATAGAAACATATTGTACGCGTCCCAAACTATATGAGAATTACGTTAAAATAAATAGATCTGTCGATATTCGATTAGCACTTGACGTGTAGCCTTAGAAATTCAAGTTTTTCGGGCAAAATAATTGTTTAAAAAATGTTCTAATTAATTATATCACCTGAACTCTATAGAAACATATTGTACGCGTCCCGAACTATATGAGAATTACGTTAAAATAAATAGATCTGTCGATATTCGATTAGCACTTGACGTGTAGCCTTAGAAATTCAAGTTTTTCGGGCAAAATAATTGTTTAAAAAATGTTCTAATTAATTATATCACCTGAACTTTATAGAAACATATTGTACGCGTCCCGAACTATATGAGAATTGCGTTCAAATAAATAGATCTGTCGATATTCGATTAGCACTTGACGTGTAGCCTTAGAAATTCAAGTTTTTCGGGCAAAATAATTGTTTAAAAAATGTTCTAATTAATTATATCACCTGAACTTTATAGAAACATATTGTACGCGTCCCGAACTATATGAGAATTGCGTTCAAATAAATAGATCTGTCGATATTCGATTAGCACTTGGTGTGTAGCCTTAGAAATTCAAGTTTTTCGGGCAAAATAATTGTTTAAAAAATGTTCTAATTAATTATATCACCTGAACTTTATAGAAACATATTGTACGCCTCCCGAACTATATGAGAATTGCGTTCAAATAAATAGATCTGTCGATATTCGATTAGCACTTGGCGTGTAGCCTTAGAAATTCAAGTTTTTCGGGCAAAATAATTGTTTAAAAAATGTTTTAATTAATTATAACACCTGAACTCTATAGAAACATATTGTACGCGTCCCGAACTATATGAGAATTACGTTAAAATAAATAGATCTGTCGATATTCGATTAGCACTTGACGTGTAGCCTTAGAAATTCAAGTTTTTCGGACAAAATAATTGTTTAAAAAATGTTCTAATTAATTATAACACCTGAACTTTATAGAAACATATTGTACGCGTCCCGAACTATATGAGAATTACGTTAAAATAAATAGATCTGTCGATATTCGATTAGCACTTGACGTGTAGCCTTAGAAATTCAAGTTTTTCGGGCAAAATAATTGTTTAAAAAATGTTTTAATTAATTATAACACCTGAACTCTATAGAAACATATTGTACGCGTCCCGAACTATATGAGAATTACGTTAAAATAAATAGATCTGTCGATATTCGATTAGCACTTGACGTGTAGCCTTAGAAATTCAAGTTTTTCGGACAAAATAATTGTTTAAAAAATGTTCTAATTAATTATAACACCTGAACTTTATAGAAACATATTGTACGCGTCCCGAACTATATGAGAATTACGTTAAAATAAATAGATCTGTCGATATTCGATTAGCACTTGACGTGTAGCCTTAGAAATTCAAGTTTTTCGGGCAAAATAATTGTTTAAAAAATGTTCTGATTAATTATATCACCTGAACTTTATAGAAACATATTGTACGCGTCCCAAACTATATGAGAATTACGTTAAAATAAATAGATCTGTCGATATTCGATTAGCACTTGACGTGTAGCCTTAAAAATTCAAGTTTTTCGGGCAAAATAATTGTTTAAAAAATGTTCTAATTAATTATATCACCTGAACTTTATAGAAACATATTGTACGCGTCCCGAACTATATAAGAATTACGTTAAAATAAATAGATCTGTCGATATTCGATTAGCACTTGACGTGTAGCCTTAGAAATTCAAGTTTTCGGGCAAAATAATTGTTTAAAAAATGTTCTAATTAATTATATCACCTGAACTTTATAGAAACATATTGTACGCGTCCCGAACTATATGAGAATTGCGTTCAAATAAATAGATCTGTCGATATTCGATTAGCACTTGGCGTGTAGCCTTAGAAATTCAAGTTTTTCGGGCAAAATAATTGTTTAAAAAATGTTTTAATTAATTATAACACCTGAACTTTATAGAAACATATTGTACGCGTCCCGAACTATATGAGAATTACGTTAAAATAAATAGATCTGTCGATATTCGATTAGCACTTGACGTGTAGCCTTAGAAATTCAAGTTTTTCGGGCAAAATAATTGTTTAAAAAATGTTCTAATTAATTATATCACCTGAACTTTATAGAAACATATTGTACGCGTCCCGAACTATATGAGAATTGCGTTCAAATAAATAGATCTGTCGATATTCGATTAGCACTTGGTGTGTAGCCTTAGAAATTCAAGTTTTTTGGGCAAAATAATTGTTTAAAAAATGTTCTAATTAATTATATCACCTGAACTTTATAGAAACATATTGTACGCCTCCCGAACTATATGAGAATTGCGTTCAAATAAATAGATCTGTCGATATTCGATTAGCACTTGGCGTGTAGCCTTAGAAATTCAAGTTTTTCGGGCAAAATAATTGTTTAAAAAATGTTTTAATTAATTATAACACCTGAACTTTATAGAAACATATTGTACGCGTCCCGAACTATATGAGAATTGCGTTCAAATAAATAGATCTGTCGATATTCGATTAGCACTTGGCGTGAAGCCTTAGAAATTCAAGTTTTTCGGGCAAAATAATTGTTTAAAAAATGTTTTAATTAATTATAACACCTGAACTCTATAGAAACATATTGTACGCGTCCCGAACTATATGAGAATTACGTTAAAATAAATAGATCTGTCGATATTCGATTAGCACTTGACGTGTAGCCTTAGAAATTCAAGTTTTTCGGGCAAAATAATTGTTTAAAAAATGTTCTAATTAATTATATCACCTGAACTTTATAGAAACATATTGTACGCGTCCCGAACTATATGAGAATTACGTTAAAATAAATAGATCTGTCGATATTCGATTAGCACTTGACGTGTAGCCTTAGAAATTCAAGTTTTTTCGGGCAAAATAATTGTTTAAAAAATGTTCTAATTAATTATATCACCTGAACTTTATAGAAACATATTGTACGCGTCCCGAACTATATGAGAACTGCGTTCAAATAAATAGATCTGTCGATATTCGATTAGCACTTGGCGTGTAGCCTTAGAAATTCAAGTTTTTCGGGCAAAATAATTGTTTAAAAAATGTTCTAATTAATTATATCACCTGAACTTTATAGAAACATATTGTACGCGTCCCGAACTATATGAGAATTACGTTAAAAAAAATAGATCTGTCGATATTCGATTAGCACTTGACGTGTAGCCTTAGAAATTCAAGTTTTTCGGGCAAAATAATTGTTTAAAAATGTTCTAATTATTATATCACCTGAACTTTATAGAAACATATTGTACGCGTCCCGAACTATATGAGAATTACGTTAAAATAAATAGATCTGTCGATATTCGATTAGCACTTGACGTGTAGCCTTAGAAATTCAAGTTTTTCGGGAAAAATAATTGTTTAAAAAATGTTTTAATTAATTATAACACCTGAACTCTATAGAAACATATTGTACGCGTCCCAAACTATATGAGAATTACGTTAAAATAAATAGATCTGTCGATATTCGATTAGCACTTGACGTGTAGCCTTAGAAATTCAAGTTTTTCGGGCAAAATAATTGTTTAAAAAATGTTCTAATTAATTATATCACCTGAACTTTATAGAAACATATTGTACGCGTCCCGAACTATATGAGAACTTACGTTAAAATAAATAGATCTGTCGATATTCGATTAGCACTTGGCGTGTAGCCTTAGAAATTCAAGTTTTTCGGACAAAATAATTGTTTAAAAATGTTCTAATTAATTATATCACCTGAACTTTATAGAAACATATTGTACGCGTCCCGAACTATATGAGAATTGCGTTCAAATAAATAGATCTGTCGATATTTCGATTAGCACTTGGCGTGTTTAGCCTTAGAAATTCAAGTTTTTTCGGGCAAAATAATTGTTTTAAAAAATGTTCTTAATTAATTATATCACCTGAACTTCTATAGAAACATATTGTACGCGTCCGAAACTATATGAGAATTACGTTAAAATAAATAGATCTGTCGATATTCGATTAGCACTTGACGTGTAGCCTTAGAAATTCAAGTTTTTCGGGCAAATAATGTTTAAAAAATGTTCTAATTAATTATATCACCTGAACTTATAGAAACATATTGTACGCGTCCCGAACTATATGAGAATTACGTTAAAATAAATAGATCTGTCGATATTCGATTAGCACTTGACGTGTAGCCTTAGAAATTCAAGTTTTTCGGGCAAAATAATTGTTTTAAAAAATGTTCTAATTAATTATATCACCTGAACTTTATAGAAACATATTGTACGCGTCCCGAACTATATGAGAATTGCGTTCAAATAAATAGATCTGTCGATATTCGATTAGCACTTGCGTGTAGCCTTAGAAATTCAAGTTTTTCGGGCAAAATAATTGTTTAAAAAAATGTTCTAATTAATTATATCACCTGAACTTTATAGAAACATATTGTACGCGTCCCGAACTATATGAGAATTGACGTTAAAATAAATAGATCTGTCGATATTCGATTAGCACTTGACGTGTAGCCTTAGAAATTCAAGTTTTTCGGGCAAAATAATTGTTTAAAAAATGTTTCTAATTAATTATAACACCTGAACTTTATAGAAACATATTGTACGCGTCCCGAACTATATGAGAATTACGTTCAAATAAATAGATCTGTCGATATTCGATTAGCACTTGACGTGTAGCCTTAGAAATTCAAGTTTTTCGGGCAAAATAATTGTTTTAAAAAATGTTTCTAATTAATTATAATCACCTGAACTTTATAGAAACATATTGTACGCGTCCCGAACTATATGAGAATTACGTTAAAATAAATAGATCTGTCGATATTCGATTAGCACTTGACGTGTAGCCTTAGAAATTCAAGTTTTTCGGGCAAAATAATTGTTTAAAAAAATGTTCTAATTAATTATAATCACCTGAACTTTATAGAAACATATTGTACGCGTCCCGAACTATATGAGAATGACGTTCAAATAAATAGATCTGTCGATATTCGATTAGCACTTGACGTGGTAGCCTTAGAAATTCAAGTTTTTCGGGCAAAATAATTGTTTAAAAATGTTCTAATTAATTATATCACCTGAACTTTATAGAAACATATTGTACGCGTCCCGAACTATATGAGAATTACGTTAAAATAAATAGATCTGTCGATATTCGATTAGCACTTGAGCTTGTTGTAGCCTTAGAAATTCAAGTTTTTCGGGCAAAATAATGTTTATAAAAAATGTTCTAATTAATTATATCACCTGAACTTTATAGAAACTATTGTACGCGTCCCGAACTATATGAGAATTACGTTCAAATAAATAGATCTGTCGATATTCGATTAGCACCTGGCGTGTAGCCGTAAGAAATTTCAAGTTTTTTCGGGCAAAATAATTGTTTAAAAAATGTTCTAAATAATTATAATCACCTGAACTTTATAGAACATATGTACGCGTCCCGAACTATATGAGAATACGTTTTTCGTTCAAATACATAGATATCTGTCGATATTCGATTAGCACTTGACGTGTAGCCTTAGAAATTCAAGTTTTTCGGGCAAAATAATTGTTTTATAAAAAATGTTTCTAATTAATTATATCACCTGAACTATAGGAAACAATATTGGTACGCGTCCCGAAACTATATGAGAAATTGCGTTAAAATAAATAGATCTGTCGATATTCGATTAGCACTTGACGTGTAGCCTTAGAAATTCAAGTTTTTCGGGCAAAATAATTGTTTAAAAAATGTTCTAATTAATTATATCACCTGAACTTATAGAAACATATTGTACGCGTCCCGAACTATATGAGAATTACGTTAAATAAATAGATCTGTCGATATTCGATTAGCACTTGACGTGTAGCCTTAGAAATTCAAGTTTTTCGGGCAAAATAATTGTTTAAAAAATGTTCTAATTAATTATATCACCTGAACTTATAGAAACATATTGTACGCGTCCCGAACTATATGAGAATTACGTTAAAATAAATAGATCTGTCGATATTCGATTAGCACTTGACGTGTAGCCTTAGAAATTCAAGTTTTTCGGGCAAAATAATTGTTTAAAAAATGTTCTAATTAATTATATCACCTGAACTTTATAGAAACATATTGTACGCGTCCCGAACTATATGAGAATTACGTTAAAATAAATAGATCTGTCGATATTCGATTAGCACTTGACGTGTAGCCTTAGAAATTCAAGTTTTTCGGGCAAAATAATTGTTTAAAAAATGTTCTAATTAATTATATCACCTGAACTTTATAGAAACATATTGTACGCGTCCCGAACTATATGAGAATTACGTTAAAATAAATAGATCTGTCGATATTCGATTAGCACTTGACGTGTAGCCTTAGAAATTCAAGTTTTTCGGGCAAAATAATTGTTTAAAAAATGTTCTAATTAATTATATCACCTGAACTTTATAGAAACATATTGTACGCGTCCCGAACTATATGAGAATTACGTTAAAATAAATAGATCTGTCGATATTCGATTAGCACTTGACGTGTAGCCTTAGAAATTCAAGTTTTTCGGGCAAAATAATTGTTTAAAAAATGTTCTAATTAATTATATCACCTGAACTTTATAGAAACATATTGTACGCGTCCCGAACTATATGAGAATTACGTTAAAATAAATAGATCTGTCGATATTCGATTAGCACTTGACGTGTAGCCTTAGAAATTCAAGTTTTTCGGGCAAAATAATTGTTTAAAAAATGTTCTAATTAATTATATCACCTGAACTTTATAGAAACATATTGTACGCGTCCCGAACTATATGAGAATTACGTTAAAATAAATAGATCTGTCGATATTCGATTAGCACTTGACGTGTAGCCTTAAAATTCAAGTTTTTCGGGCAAAATAATTGTTTAAAAAATGTTCTAATTAATTATATCACCTGAACTTTATAGAAACATATTGTACGCGTCCCGAACTATATGAGAATTACGTTAAAATAAATAGATCTGTCGATATTCGATTAGCACTTGACGTGTAGCCTTAGAAATTCAAGTTTTTCGGGCAAAATAATTGTTTAAAAAATGTTTTAATTAATTATATCACCTGAACTTTATAGAAACATATTGTACGCGTCCCGAACTATATGAGAATTACGTTTAAATAAATAGATCTGTCGATATTCGATTAGCACTTGACGTGTAGCCTTAGAAATTCAAGTTTTTCGGGCAAAATAATTGTTTAAAAATGTTCTAATTAATTATATCACCTGAACTTTATAGAAACATATTGTACGCGTCCCGAACTATATGAGAATTACGTTAAAATAAATAGATCTGTCGATATTCGATTAGCACTTGACGTGTAGCCTTAGAAATTCAAGTTTTTCGGGCAAAAATTGTTTAAAAAATGTTCTAATTAATTATATCACCTGAACTTTATAGAAACATATTGTACGCGTCCCGAACTATATGAGAATTACGTTAAAATAAATAGATCTGTCGATATTCGATTAGCACTTGACGTGTAGCCTTAGAAATTCAAGTTTTTCGGGCAAAATAATTGTTTAAAAAATGTTCTAATTAATTATATCACCTGAACTTATAGAAACATATTGTACGCGTCCCGAACTATATGAGAATTACGTTAAAATAAATAGATCTGTCGATATTCGATTAGCACTTGACGTGTAGCCTTAGAAATTCAAGTTTTTCGGGCAAAATAATTGTTTAAAAAATGTTTTAATTAATTATATCACCTGAACTTTATAGAAACATATTGTACGCGTCCCGAACTATATGAGAATTTTAAATAAATAGATCTGTCGATATTCGATTAGCACTTGACGTGTAGCCTTAGAAATTCAAGTTTTTCGGGCAAAATAATTGTTTAAAAAATGTTCTAATTAATTATATCACCTGAACTTATAGAAACATATTGTACGCGTCCCGAACTATATGAGAATTACGTTAAAAAAATAGATCTGTCGATATTCGATTAGCACTTGACGTGTAGCCTTAGAAATTCAAGTTTTTCGGGCAAAATAATTGTTTAAAAAATGTTTCTAATTAATTATATCACCTGAACTTTATAGAAACATATTGTACGCGTCCCGAACTATATGAGAATTACGTTAAAATAAATAGATCTGTCGATATTCGATTAGCACTTGACGTGTAGCCTTAGAAATTCAAGTTTTTCGGGCAAAATAATTGTTTAAAAAATGTTCTAATTAATTATATCACCTGAACTTTATAGAAACATATTGTACGCGTCCCGAACTATATGAGAATTACGTTAAAATAATAGATCTGTCGATATTCGATTAGCACTTGACGTGTAGCCTTAGAAATTCAAGTTTTTCGGGCAAAATAATTGTTTAAAAAATGTTTTAATTAATTATATCACCTGAACTTTATAGAAACATATTGTACGCGTCCCGAACTATATGAGAATTACGTTAAAATAATAGATCTGTCGATATTCGATTAGCACTTGACGTGTAGCCTTAGAAATTCAAGTTTTTCGGGCAAAATAATTGTTTAAAAAATGTTTAATTAATTATATCACCTGAACTTTATAGAAACATATTGTACGCGTCCCGAACTATATGAGAATTACGTTTAAATAAATAGATCTGTCGATATTCGATTAGCACTTGACGTGTAGCCTTAGAAATTCAAGTTTTTCGGGCAAAATAATTGTTTAAAAAATGTTCTAATTAATTATATCACCTGAACTATAGAAACATATTGTACGCGTCCCGAACTATATGAGAATTACGTTAAAATAAATAGATCTGTCGATATTCGATTAGCACTTGACGTGTAGCCTTAGAAATTCAAGTTTTTCGGGCAAAATAATTGTTTAAAAAATGTTCTAATAATTATATCACCTGAACTTTATAGAAACATATTGTACGCGTCCCGAACTATATGAGAATTACGTTAAAATAAATAGATCTGTCGATATTCGATTAGCACTTGACGTGTAGCCTTAGAAATTCAAGTTTTTCGGGCAAAATAATTGTTTAAAAAATGTTCTAATTAATTATAACACCTGAACTTTATAGAAAATATTGTACGCGTCCCGAACTATATGAGAATTACGTTAAAATAAATAGATCTGTCGATATTCGATTAGCATTGTTGACGTGTAGCCTTAGAAATTCAAGTTTTCGGGCAAAATAATTGTTTAAAAAATGTTCTAATTAATTATATCACCTGAACTTTATAGAAACATATTGTACGCGTCCCGAACTATATGAGAATTACGTTAAAATAAATAGATCTGTCGATATTCGATTAGCACTTGACGTGTAGCCTTAGAAATTCAAGTTTTTCGGGCAAATAATTGTTTAAAAAATGTTTTAATTAATTATATCACCTGAACTCTATAGAAACATATTGTACGCGTCCCGAACTATATGAGAATTACGTTAAAATAAATAGATCTGTCGATATTCGATTAGCACTTGACGTGTAGCCTTAAAATTCAAGTTTTTCGGGCAAAATAATTGTTTAAAAAATGTTTCTAATTAATTATATCACCTGAACTTTATAGAGAAACATATTGTACGCGTCCCGAACTATATGAGAATTACGTTAAAATAAATAGATCTGTCGATATTCGATTAGCACTTGACGTGTAGCCTTAGAAATTCAAGTTTTTCGGGCAAAATAATTGTTTAAAAAATGTTTTAATTAATTATATCACCTGAACTCTATAGAAACATATTGTACGCGTCCCGAACTATATGAGAATTACGTTAAAATAAATAGATCTGTCGATATTCGATTAGCACTTGACGTGTAGCCTTAGAAATTCAAGTTTTTCGGGCAAAATAATTGTTTAAAAATGTTCTAATTAATTATATCACCTGACTCTTTATAGAAACATATTGTACGCGTCCCGAACTATATGAGAATTACGTTAAAATAAATAGATCTGTCGATATTCGATTAGCACTTGACGTGTAGCCTTAGAAATTCAAGTTTTTCGGGCAAAATAATTGTTTAAAAAATGTTCTAATTAATTATATCACCTGAACTTTATAGAAACATATTGTACGCGTCCCGAACTATATGAGAATTACGTTAAAATAATAGATCTGTCGATATTCGATTAGCACTTGACGTGTAGCCTTAGAAATTCAAGTTTTTCGGGCAAAATAATTGTTTAAAAAATGTTTAATAATTATATCACCTGAACTTTATAGAAACATTTGTACGCGTCCCGAACTATATGAGAATTACGTTAAAATAAATAGATCTGTCGATATTCGATTAGCACTTGACGTGTAGCCTTAGAAATTCAAGTTTTTCGGGCAAAATAATTGTTTAAAAAATGTTCTAATTAATTATATCACCTGAACTTTATAGAAAAATATTGTACGCGTCCCGAACTATATGAGAATTACGTTAAATAAATAGATCTGTCGATATTCGATTAGCACTTGACTGTGTAGCCTTAGAAATTCAAGTTTTTTCGGCAAATAATTGTTTAAAAATGTTTTAATTAATTATATCACCTGAACTTTATAGAAACATATTGTACGCGTCCCGAAATATGAGAATTACGTTAAAATAAATAGATCTGTCGATATTCGATTAGCACTTGACGTGTAGCCTTAGAAATTCAAGTTTTTCGGGCAAAATAATTGTTTAAAAAATGTTCTAATTAATTATATCACCTGAACTTTATAGAAACATATTGTACGCGTCCCGAACTATATGAGAATTACGTTAAAATAAATAGATCTGTCGATATTCGATTAGCACTTGACGTGTAGCCTTAGAAATTCAAGTTTTTCGGGCAAAATAATTGTTTAAAAAATGTTCTAATTAATTATATCACCTGAACTTTATAGAAACATATTGTACGCGTCCCGAACTATATGAGAATTACGTTAAAATAAATAGATCTGTCGATATTCGATTAGCACTTGACGTGTAGCCTTAGAAATTCAAGTTTTCGGGCAAAATAATTGTTTAAAAAATGTTTAATTAATTATATCACCTGAACTTTATAGAAAACATATTGTACGCGTCCCGAACTATATGAGAATTACGTTAAAATAAATAGATCTGTCGATATTCGATTAGCACTTGACGTGTAGCCTTAGAATTCAAGTTTTTCGGGCAAAATAATTGTTTAAAAAATGTTCTAATTAATTATATCACCTGAACTTTATAGAAACATATTGTACGCGTCCCGAACTATATGAGAATTACGTTAAAATAAATAGATCTGTCGATATTCGATTAGCACTTGACGTGTAGCCTTAGAAATTCAAGTTTTTCGGGCAAAATAATTGTTTAAAAAATGTTCTAATTAATTATATCACCTGAACTTATAGAAACATATTGTACGCGTCCCGAACTATATGAGAATTACGTTAAAATAAATAGATCTGTCGATATTCGATTAGCACTTGACGTGTAGCCTTAGAAATTCAAGTTTTTCGGGCAAAATAATTGTTTAAAAAATGTTTTAATTAATTATAACACCTGAACTCTATAGAAACATATTGTACGCGTCCCGAACTATATGAGAATACGTTAAAATAAATAGATCTGTCGATATTCGATTAGCACTGTACGTGTAGCCTTAGAAATCAAGTTTTTCGGCAAAATAATTGTTTAAAAAATGTTTAATTAATTATATCACCTGAACTCTATAGAAACATATTGTACGCGTCCCGAACTATATGAGAATTACGTTAAAATAAATAGATCTGTCGATATTCGATTAGCACTTGACGTGTAGCCTTAGAAATTCAAGTTTTTCGGGCAAAATAATTGTTTAAAAAATGTTCTAATTAATTATATCACCTGAACTTTATAGAAACATATTGTACGCGTCCCGAACTATATGAGAATTACGTTCAAATAAATAGATCTGTCGATATTCGATTAGCACTTGACGTGTAGCCTTAGAAATTCAAGTTTTTCGGGCAAAATAATTGTTTAAAAAATGTTTTAATTAATTATATCACCTGAACTCTATAGAAACATATTGTACGCGTCCCGAACTATATGAGAATTACGTTAAAATAAATAGATCTGTCGATATTCGATTAGCACTTGACGTGTAGCCTTAGAAATTCAAGTTTTCGGGCAAAATAATTGTTTAAAAAATTTCTAATTAATTATATCACCTGAACTTTATAGAAAACATATGTACGCGTCCCGAACTATATGAGAATTACGTTAAATAAATAGATCTGTCGATATTCGATTAGCACTTGAGTTGTAGGTAATAATTCAAGTTTTTTTCGGGCAAATAATGTTTATTTTAAAAAATGTTTTAATTAATTATAACACCTGAACTTTATAGAAACATATTGTACGCGTCCCGAACTATATGAGAAATACGTTAAAATAAATAGATCTGTCGATATTCGATTAGCACTTGACGTGTAGCCTTAGAAATTCAAGTTTTTCGGGCAAAATAATTGTTTAAAAAATGTTTTTAATTAATTATCACCTGAACTTTATAGAAACATATTGTACGCGTCCCGAACTATATGAGAATTACGTTAAAATAAATAGATCTGTCGATATTCGATTAGCACTTGACGTGTAGCCTTAGAAATTCAAGTTTTCGGGCAAAATAATTGTTTAAAAAATGTTTTAATTAATTATATCACCTGAACTTTATAGAAACATATTGTACGCGTCCCGAACTATATGAGAATTACGTTAAAAAATAGATCTGTCGATATTCGATTAGCACTTGACGTGTAGCCTTAGAAATTCAAGTTTTTCGGGCAAAATAATTGTTTAAAAAATGTTTTAATTAATTATATCACCTGAACTATAGAAACATATTGTACGCGTCCCGAACTATATGAGAATTACGTTAAAATAAATAGATCTGTCGATATTCGATTAGCACTTGACGTGTAGCCTTAGAAATTCAAGTTTTCGGGCAAAATAATTGTTTAAAAAATGTTTAATTAATTATATCACCTGAACTTTATAGAAACATATTGTACGCGTCCCGAACTATATGAGAATTACGTTAAAATAAATAGATCTGTCGATATTCGATTAGCACTTGACGTGTAGCCTTAAAAATTCAAGTTTTTCGGGCAAAATAATTGTTTAAAAAATGTTTTAATTAATTATATCACCTGAACTTTATAGAAACATATTGTACGCGTCCCGAACTATATGAGAATTACGTTAAAATAAATAGATCTGTCGATATTCGATTAGCACTTGACGTGTAGCCTTAGAAATTCAAGTTTTCGGGCAAAATAATTGTTTAAAAAATGTTTTAATTAATTATATCACCTGAACTTTAGAAACATATTGTACGCGTCCCGAATATATGAGAATTACGTTAAAATAATAGATCTGTCGATATTCGATTAGCACT
>NW_023415432.1:0-45028 GCF_013373865.1 Monomorium pharaonis | reverse complement strand
CGTACATTAAATAACAACCTTCACATATATAAGAGTATATAGACAAAACGTTAACAACCTGGCTGTCATCGATATATAAAGACTCAAACTTTGAGTATTTTCATAGAACTAAAAACGTATGTATGATTCTAAAATTCAAGCGTCAGAATGTATTCCAAATGGGGGGATAGAAAATACGTTGAGTCAGGTCATGTTTACGCGATTATCTTTGGCTTCAATTGACAAAAAAATTAACCAGGTAGAAAATTCCTTGTTATCTTCAAGGCGTTATATTTAAATAGTAAACATATTTATACTCGAAATTAAGAAATATTATGGAGTTGATTGTCAAGTCATGTCCACCGACCTATGTTACACCACGCCTCTTTTTGCCCAATTATCGATTAAAATTTCTATATGTAATCTTAAACTTGTTTTCAATTCAACTTATTCGAAAAATTTGTATATATAATAAATCGCAAAAATATCGAGGAATATTATAACTTGACGTCAATTCAACGATCATATTTTTTGTGTATTTCATATATCGCTTTCCCGAACTGAGTGAACAGAATAACCGAATGCTGGACTATTTTTGTCGAGAATAGAACTATTCTTTCAAGAAACTAAAAATAAAACCTGAGCGTGAAGAAAACCCAGTGAAATTTAGATACCAGTAAATACCAAAGTTGGGAACAAAAGCTACACACAATGGTACAGAGTAATTTTTGGATATTGAGAAATTCTTTCGTGTTCTTTGCGTCTCTCAATGAAAGTAAATGCTCGACAATCAGGCATTGTGGATAAAAGCTACCAGTATCACACGGCGAACAAAGTCACAATCTTATATCCTATTCTGTCGCCGATTTATAGTGTTTTGTTTCTTTTGCGTCATTCAACTGCGTGTTATCCAATTTGATTTTTGGCACGTGCCTGGTAAAATCTGCTGGCAAGAGCACTTAAGTCGAAATTCAAGAGACGTTTTTTCATGACTTATAATGTTTTTATAAACGCCGATAAAATAAAAAAATAAGATTTTTAACCTAGATATTATTGCAGAAATTTTTAGTTTATTAGTCGGCATTAATTTCCAAACCAAGTACCTTGGACTTTGAAAATGTTATATAATATTTGTACATGTAAAAAGACAATGACTAGAGTTATTAAATGGAATTTGGAGAGAGTTGGCACACCCCTGTTAACGAGGTTATAATATTTTCATATTAAAATTAAAAATAATTACTTACTCGTTGTGATTAACTTAGAATCATCGCAATCACCACCCTCCGTTATACCTTGCTTTTTGGAATCATTTCCTTTCCTGTAAAAAAAGTATAATCTTTTAAAAACTTTCAAATATATATTTATATAATTTTTAAATATCAAATAATTTTTTATTAAATTAACTTTGTTTATCAAGCCTTCTTTTCATCTTTTCTTTTCATTAAACTTTTAAAGTAATTTAATAAAATTCGGTTTCTTATAATATAAAGAAATGATCTTATACTAAAAAAGAAAACATAACTACTACATAAACCATTACATAATTATACTAAATCCAGATCCACAGGAACTACTACGTACGCTGTCGATCTTCTCTTTCGGAGGCTCTTAGTTAGGAGGTCTCTTAGGCTTAGCCGACTTCTCCTTGAAGCACTCGTGGTAGCTTGTGCGTTCTACTATCATTTTCCTTAGCTTGTTCTGTAACAACACATATAAATTCCATCCTTTTACAATCATCATCTACAATTATCTTCTTTATTTTATATATATTTTTGCATATAAATAAATTTTTATTATATAAGAAATTATTTATTTATTAAGAACATATCTGTTTTCAACAGTATCATTTTTGTAATTTTTTTTTTAAAACATATAAAAAGCTTAAACTTGTATAATATCCCAAGATGCGAGCACACGTGCGGTTCTTTGGCTAGCTACGAACGTTCTAACGAACGAAAAAATATTAATAAATTAACGGTTTTGTTAATTCGCTCTGCACTATCGCAACAAGGATAAAGTTTGTCACTACTACCGGCATTAAGAGGAATGGGAGAAGTTCGGGTGGCCATTTATATAATCTTAAGTTTAACACTAATATATATAAATCACTAACCGATTTAATATTCTATTTTTTTCTTTTCGTAATGACATGACTCGTCTGATTGTCTAAGCTAAATTTTTGCTCATTCCCTTTCCGACTTAAACTTATCCCTATCATAAAATGGGGTATATCGTAATGTAGATCGCGTTTATTTATAAATGTCCGTATTTAAACTGTTGTAAAAAAATTTTAAACTGTGGTACAAGCTGCACTTATTCTCCGAAACATACAACCTTGATACTTGTGTACGTCTCCGCGTGCATTCTAAAAATAGCACATAGTAATGATGCTTTAAAGCGAACCCAATGTCTTGGGTTTCCTTGCCCAGTCTCCGTCAGTCTATCATACTCTATCTGCGATACTGCATACTGTGACTCTGCTCTAAAAATTGAAAAATTTCGCATTAAAAATATCGCAAGCTGTAGCGAAATTTATCGCAAATCGTTTATGTACGTGTGTAACAGATAGCTTTTTGTGGAAAAAGCTGCCGATACTATAGTGCCTCATAATAACTTCGCACGTGACGCAAACGATGTCTTCATACAGCAGAAAGGGAGCACAAACTAAGCCAACAACAGCTGCGGGCTTGCGAGCTCAAGCGTCAACAAATGGGCAATCAATTTTTGGAAACAGGTCACGGATTGGTGGTTTACGTTCATTAAATCAGAATAATTTAACATTTAATACGGGATTATTAAGTGTAAAGACTCCGAATTTATTCCCCGGGTCTAGTTTTTTTAATAAAAGTACAAAAAGTAGCGACCTGTTCCGAGCGAATCCGTACACAAAAGCCACGAACAGTCCGAATTATCAGAATCTCGTTCACGACGTAGGAGGACGTCAACGGGATATGGTGGGTGACGTATCAACCTTCTCACACGACGATCAGTTCTTTGAATCTGAGGCCATCTACCAGTTACAATTATTTGAATCTAAACGCTCGACCACATGTACAAAAGACCGAAAGTTTTCAGCAGATCTAAAATAAAGCCGAATTTCGGTATCGGATCGAGAAGTTCCAGTTTACAAAGTTTAACTAGTTCTGAGGGATACGCTGTAAGCGACTTTCCTTAACTTTTATAATGCTATATCTATAACTGAAGTGTAAAACCATTAGAATTTTGGAAATATTCTAAATAATGTTTTATTAGTTGATTAAATAGATTGTTCTGTATTGGCATTTGAAGAATTAAAAAAAAAATTTAGCAGCGATTTTATATTTGGATTACACTTATTTTAATAGGAAGTAGAAATATTCTCTATTGAAATGTAATAAGAAATTAATGACAAAAATTTTAATTTTTTATATAAATACTTTTCAATTCAAACGATCATGTAAAGTTTCATTGCGATATAAAACCTAGTTGTTCTATAAATAAACAAATTTATTTATATAAATATTTAAAGTATTTATATAAAAAATGTTTGTTAACAAACTACTATTAATATTTAAAACTTTAATTGTAACACAAATTTTCAATCTAATACAGACATCTTATTACTAAACATTATTTGTTAATCAGTAAACGGATTGTCTCCAGCATTTTCTTAACACATTTCTCCACTTTCATTTACTTTGCAGGAAATGTACATGTAATGCAGCTTAAATCTTTTTTTTTTTCTTAATATAAACATATTCTCTATACGAACAAAATTTCTAAAGTGAATAAGAATTTGCAATGATACGTTTAATAAAAATTAATTATATTTAATCTTGTCTGTTTTAGAGCGGAAACGATCGTTCTGAGAGATCCACTAGATTAGGTTCGATATCTTCGCTATCATCAGAGACCTCGTCACAACACCAATCAGATTAAAATCCAATAGTTCCGAAAACGGCGAATTAGATTATAAGAAATTATACGAGGAATCTCAGGTCGAAAACGAAAGGTTAAAGGACAATTAAAGCGCTCCGACGAGCAATTAAAAGAAGTCAGGCATTTACTGGAAAAAACACAAATTAATCAAAACAAAGTAATTCTCTCTCCGAGGCGGAGAAAAGAGAAAGGCGAGCCATGGAAAGAAAGCTTTCGGAGATGGAAGAAGAATTAAAGGTGAGTTCGCAGATTTGATATTTATTTTATTATGACACTATTTTTATTATGAATCTGTTATGTATGTGAAACGCGAATGGAAGAAGTGCTTTCATATATTGAATTGAATCATATGAGGAGACTGGACACTATTGTCTGTGATTTTATGTGTACGAATATACATATCAGTATATTTACAATATTAGATTTTTTAGTTAGTTACACACCGTCATCTTTTTTTTTGTGTTGCTGTAACTTTGTTGCAAGCGACAAGCAAAAACAGCAATGGTTATTTTTTGTACGAAGACCCGATTTTGCTTCGGTTATATGCTTTTTCTTACCTGGCAATTTTACGCAAATTGACGCTTTACTCTCTTATTCTCTATTTTTGATTGGTACTCGTTTTTCTTTTTTTCACGGGTAAAAATAGTAATTTTCTTAGTACCCCCGTTGTACATTTTCTCCTAAGTCCGCTTCTCAGAATTTCTAGTAGCTTAGTTTAGCGGGAAATTGCACGCGGTTTTACTCATCTGTTAACGAAACGCGAATTAGTTATTTGTTTTTTGGCTATTTTTGGGAGTAACAAAAATAATGACGGGGTTTTAGGCTAATCGTTTAAACTGTTTACAGCAATTGCAAAGCTCAAGCTGAAAATGAGAGATTGAAAGCCGAAAATCGGGCACTTACCCGCGTCGTATCCAAACTCACCAATACTAAATAGGTAAAGGACACAATGACAGCATCTGCGTTAACGATAGGCATCGTATCTCACATACAGCATTAATTAATTAATTAATTACTTTCTTAATTGAATGATTAATTATAATTTTTGTGTTCTGATCGCCAATATTAAAACAGAAACGATACTCATTATACTTATTGTACAAATCAGCTTTGCAAAGCGCATTTCAACATATAACGCGATCGTTAATTAATTCTTAACTAAAGATGCACCAATTTATTTTTACAATGGAAATACTTCACAAGCTTATTATAATACATATATCTCATTCTGAATATTACAATCGATATTTACGGTCTTATTGGTATGATACCAATAGTATATTTCTGCAATGTATATCGAAGGAATTTTCTTTCACAAATAATTATGTCTATAACTACGTATATACATCTATATATTATATACATATCGCAAAACTGTTCGGACACAGAATACTAGGAATTTATTTTATGCTACAAATTGACCAATTATTATAATTTTTTAAGGAAGACTTGATTAAAAGTAGAAATTCTTACCAGTGATATATTTGTATTAAAAACAAATTTCAAATTAAAAAATTCACTAGCTTGTTATTAACAAAACCAAAATTTAAAAATGTATTTAAATAAAATTGTAATAAAGCGTCAATTCTACCTTATGTCTGGCTTCATCTATTTTTATTTTAAGTTTGTCTTTAAGTCTGAAAATGTGTGTAAAAGATTGCAAAATTATGGCGGAATAACATTAAATAAACAAGTTATATACAATTATAGAACTAATTGGAAATTTATTTTATGTTACAAATCAAAATTTGGCAAAACTGTTAATATAAAAATATATCACTGATAAAGGTTTTTATTTCTACAATCGAATTCCCCCCCCCCCCAAAATAATACTATTTAGTGAATTTATAGCATAAAATAAACTTTCTGTGTCCGAATAATTAATTTCATGTGACTGTATATAATTTTTTTAGATTGTTATGAAATTCCAAATATGATAATTGTAATAAATAATCCCGGCTGATTGTGTGATGCATGTTACAAATAAATTATTTAATAATACATTTACTAAAAAAAAGAAACAAAAAGTTTTAACAAGAGATAATGAAGAACGCAGTCTGTCATTTATAAGATATATAGGAATGAATATAGATACCACAGTTTTAACTTTAGGAAACTTTCCTCCATGTAAAACAACCATCCAACACGCCGAATAACATCAATAAACTGAATGCCAATCACCAAGCATCGACTATTCTTAGCACGTTCACATGAAAGAAAGCTATGACTATGCAGTTAATTATTTTTTTCAGTTTATTCATCTTAATCATAACTGTGTGAAAATCATTCAATTCCCGAAACATATTCAGTCTGTTAAAATCAACACTTGTTACACACTCTATTAACTTAGATTTTTTCACCGTTATCTCACTTCTGTCTTTTTTTAAGAAAGCATGTTAAATGTTAAATTATTGCACTTTTATTGCACTTTATAAATTTAAAAAAATCAGTCTACGAAGTTGACATTAATCCTTCTTTAACTTTCACGTATAATATTGCATACGTATTATTTTATAGTATGCATTAGAAAGCTTTCGTATCGATGGTATTATTTTGTAGTGTTCTAAAAGTGCTCAACAACAAAAGATGACAAATGATTACAGTCTATTGCAGTCAATTGCAACCATAACACAAAATTATTTCTTGCATTTAAGTACATGAAATGCTCCTGAAATTCAAGTCAAATTGTTATTAATTGTATGTATATTATCTGAACTACTAACTTAATTACTCGCTAATTGAATCTCGCTTAGATTGTGTATAAATCTGAGAATAATTTTTTCCAAACATATAAATTTTATTATAAAATATTTGTATTATAAACGTGTATTATAAATTTTATGAAAATGTAAAATGTATAGACATTTAAACCAACTGTCAAATTTACATTTAAATAATTTATATTCGAGAAAAGCGATAATATTAAAAGAAAAATATAGTTTGTAATTCAGGTAGATCTGTAATCGAAGATCATGAATTAATGAAACACTTTTGAATATACGTGATATTTTTTTCAGTTCTTTTATCTGTGTCAGTATTTATCTGAATATTTATTAATTTTCTGCTAGTGTATACCACCCAAATATTTTAATGACTTTTGGTTGCAGTAATATTTGTGAGAGTGCCTCTTTCTGTTTATCCTCCTGTTTTGTGAGCACTGAAATTATTCCGTTTATGACATTATTTCTCTGTATTCTCCTCTATATAATATTACATTCCTAATTAGCACATAAGAATTAGTGTGGCATTTTTTTTCTAGGTGATGGACCAACTAAAATGCGAAAATCAGAGGCTAAAAGATGAAAATGGTGCCTTGATCAGAGTAATCAGCAATTGTCCAAATAAATCTTGTAGTCTCAGCTACACATCGTAATGAAATTTTACGTTGTATTACAACTATAATTGAATGAATTGCTTAACAGCAGCATCATCATTATCGCTAATATTCTTATAAATGTGCATCATGCTATCGATAAATTATTTCTTATATCGATAACTTTTTTGTAGTAATTTAACTTATTCCAGTTATGAGATCAATTAATCGCATGGCTGTGCCAAAGGCAAAAAGAAATGTTACTCCTATCTTAGACTGTGAATACTTGATCGTAAAAGACTTAGAGGAATTTTACTTTGTGGAATTATTTTTTAACATTATAGAAGAATGAATTTTATAATCCAATATATAAAAAATCAATTTAATGGTTTATAGTAAAAAAAAGGAGTCAGGTTTATTTTATTTGACTATTATATAGGAAGAGAAAAAAGAACTGTTGATCTTTACAGTTTTCTTTTTTAACAAATCACGTTATTGATGTTGATTCTTTATAAGGACATTTTGTAAATATGGATAAAGACAGTGGTGATGTGGCATTTTAGTAATTTGAAAAAAGAATTTTTACCCACGAAGTATGTTTTTGAAATATTGCATACAAGCTAATCCATGGTATATCGAGTAAATAAGTCTACATTACCGAAGCAATAAGCGATATATCTGTTACTTTTAACTAAATTACGCAGGTGATAAAGGAGTCAAAGAACATGACCTTGCTACTCAAGTGGCCTTTCTCTGAAGACTGCAATTTGTAAATCCTTCCATCATTGCCATTTTTGCAGTATAGACGGAAATTTGATGCATATATACGGAGTAAATGTTTTTAATTACTCTGTAATATATAATACATTTTCTTATATAATGTCACAGATATGTAAAATATACTTTAGACGTCGGGATTTTCATCTCCTTAAAGTGCTAAAATTACTGATGTATTAGAGCTGCAACTTCAGTTCGAACTGTTGATGTAGAATCTGTGTTATTATTTTTAACTATCTGTCTGATATAAAATGCTGTTACCTATTATTATTTTCTTATAGCAATAATGTCCAACACGCGCTCTGGATAAAGACGAATTTATAAATATTGGATAATGTGGAATGTGTAATTGACAGTTGGCATGTTTTTTAATGATATTATTGCAAACAATTGTAAAAAAAATGACTCAATGTAGTTATTTCGTAATGAAGTTTATTAGAAAATAATATTTGTGTAAATATTTTAATACATAAACTTACTTGTAAGCCTTTATTATTTTTATTTTATAAACTTAAGTCATATCAATGATGGAATTTCTTTGTATGTTTATATGATATTTTTCGAAAAATATTTATATTGTTAAAAAACTTTTAAATAATATTATATATTGTGATTGATTATAACAGCAATAAAAGGTAAGTAATTAATAAACCTGTTTTTACACTCGGTTTTTTACAAACATTTTATTTATTTATTTACAATATATCACAATACTAATTAATTAGCAGCTTCAATATTTCTGCTATCTCCAATTACGATTTCAATAATCGTTCCATAATTTTTGCAACAATAGCTAAATCTGCACATTGTTCCGTAACCTTTGCTATTTCTCCCATTAATGCGTTAAATAATTTTTTTTACCATTTTTATATCCCAATACAAGTTTTGGATTTTTTTCTAGAATTTCTAAACATATTTGTTCTAATTGTTTCTCGTCTGATATTAGAAACCAGTTATGTTCTTCAACGATCTATGTATAATAAACAAGGTAATTATATGAGAATTAAAAAAGATATTTAAACTGTAAACATATTTTTTTATAAAAGAATAAGATTTTTACCTGTTTTGGTAATTTATTTGAATCAGTTATTAGTGCCTTTAAAATCTTCTTTGCCGTTATTAAATTTATTAATTTGTCTTGTAATAAATCGATTAATTGACCAAGATAATTTTTATGTGGTATACTAAAAAATCGTTAAATGAGCTTTTTTATTTAGAGATTATTTCATTTAAATAAAAAGACTTACCAGAATTCAATTGTGAGTTTATTTTTATAAAGAAACGTCAACAACTCCATGACGAGAAATTTGGCGACTAATTGTGGATCACGATTTTTATTCTTTTTAATTATTCCATTAAATAATTGTAATAATGCGAAGTCACTCTATAAAAAATATAATGTTAAAAACAATTTTTATGTATTTGTGTCTAATTACAGAGCATACTAAAATTTACCATTAGAGCTATGATTATTTCAGGAGATATCTTAAAAATATCCTTTAGTCTTTGACGTATCTGTTCTGGCAATTCAGGTAGTTGTCTTCTCAGTACTACCGCATCAACTAAATTGTCTTTATTCGCTAAATCTTCTCTAATATGTACACGTAAAGGTGGCAAATTTGTTTCAGGCATAAATCGGTAATCCTGAAAAATGAAATGTTAACAGCAAATTCAATTAAGAGCGATAACATAAAATCGAAATATATTATTTGATTTAAAATGAAAAGGCGTAATCAACAATCAAAACTGGAGCTTAATATTTCTTGTCTTGAATTTATATACATTACCTAATGTTTCAAACTATGGAAAGAGAGTTTATTGATATTGCTTATGTCATAATAGATATTTATTAGCATTATTATCATTAAATTAATTTTTATTGTAATATTATTTGTTTTATTCTGTTTCTATTTAATAATTACTGTTTCAAGACTAAAATTATTTCGACACATAATTTGAAGATAATATATGTATATAAATTCAAATAAGAAGTATTAAATACTAATATCCAATTTTAACCAGTTGTGCCTTTTCAGTTTAAATTGTATACACAATAATATATGATATTGTCACATTACTTCTTTGTCTTCTTTTTCACGCATTGGAATAGTTTTCTTATTTATCGCGTCCCACGCGCGAGTTTCGTTGAACATTTCATCACCAGCCTCGAGGATAGAAATATGCCTATTTATTTCATATTGAACAGCCGCAGCGACAGCACGCACGCTACCAATATTTTTTATTTCCGTTCGAACCCCCAAACTGTCTTGATTGCTTACAGAAACGTTGGCATCCACACGAAGTACTCCTTCTACAATTTTAAAATAACAAAATAACATTAATATAAAGTTGTATGAAAATTATAAGTTGAAAATAATATCTACAAACAACCTTCCATTTTGCCGCTACAGACACCCAATAATTGCAATGTAAAACGCAAGCTCCTTCACAAGGGCAGCTGCTTCCTCACCATCGACCAAATCTGGCTCAAATACAAATTCCATCAAAGGTATTCCAGCACGATTGAGGTCAATTAGACTTCTATAAAAATATCAAGCTAAAAATTCTAAAATTTAATCAAACTACTACCAACTTTTGAATAAAATTAATAAATAAAGAACTTAATTCAAAATTTTTTTTAATTATAAAACTGTAGTAATACACAGAAATTATATGTAATAAACTGTGTACTATTTTATTGCCTGATTACTTCTAACATCATCTCATAAAAATTGACAAATTTTTTATCTGTTTTTATTTTTATGTTATTATAACAAAACAAAGTAGAATAAAATTTTAAATTAAAATTTATTTCTTTCAATGAAATTTGTCCAATTTATAACTGTTTCAATCAAAATGTAATTGTTTAATAAGAAAAAAAAAACAAGTCAATTTTCAAGGGTTGATTTTTCATGAATTCAAATAGCAAAAAAGTTTATTATTTATTATTCCGTATTTATATTATTTATTATTTTATTTGTTTATTATTCCATATCAGTATATGTATATATTGTGAGTTTTGTAATTTTTTAAATTTCTGAGTTAGAAATCTTGTAAGTAGCAATCGATTTGATTAATAATACCTTCCTATATTTTCATCATGCAAACTCTTGCCACTGTCTTGCTCTAATTGGATTTGCTTAATCTTGGAATATTTCATGTATGGAGACCTGTGCACCCCTGGAGTGAAAACATGAAACTTAATTTCACCATTGACTGCAATAGGGCGTCCTTGTTGAGTAATTTGAAATCCTGCCTGTAATTAAATGATTTGCAATATGATAAAAGTAATAACATAAGATATCTATTTTGTGATACCCCTATCGCTCACAGGCAAGTCTGCATAGAAGTAATGCTTTCTTTCAAACAAGGAAGTATCATTCAATTGGCAGGACAGTGCTAGAGCAGTCATCACCGCCGACTCCACGCATCTTCTGTTCAGTACCTGCAACACATTTGTATCTACGATATAATATAGTATCTACAATAATAAATATTTACTGTAACAATTTATATAAATAATTATTTTTATTTTTTTGCCTGAGAGAGCATCTTTAAGTGGTTAATCAATTATTTACAACTTACAGGTAGCGTTCCTGGTGTGGCACAGTCGAAGAATGAGACGCATGAGTTAATAGGACTGGCAAAGTCGGTGGACGCGCTTGAAAACAATTTTGATTCCGTGGCAATCTGAGCATGGACCTCCAATCCAACTGTGGACTTCCATCTCTCCCTAATTATAAAGTAGTAATATAATTAATGACGCAACTGTAACTCCAGAGCATCCTGAATATTTAATAACAAACTACGATATATCTCGGGAGCAACATAACAAAAATTGTTTACATTCACGAATGCGTAACATTTATCATAACCAGAATTGCCAAATTAGGAGATTTTTTTCCCTTTGAGTTTTGTATTGTATAGAAGAGATTTAGGAAAATAAAGAATTTTAAAGAATTTTTAGGAAAGGAAACAAAGGTCTGTAATATTTTTGGGGAATTTTGTATTCATTTATAACACTAACTTTTTATATTTATTATAAATATTTATAACCTGACGAAACTGATCATAACCTAGCTGCTCACCGTACTTTTGCATCTTTTTTAATCTTGGATGAGAAAACCGCCGCGAAATAACGTCTTGCTTTCGAATCCATTTATGCATGAAAATAAGGCATAATTGTCTTCTCGACAACATTTTTCATCGATTTGTTAACATAAAATTTAAATTGCGAAATCCAGTATTCGTAGATCGAATAACTTTTGAAGCATGCGCAATAGCGCACTCTCTTCTATTGCACGTGTTTTGCCTAGGCTGCGTTCCGTTTCAACGCATGATGCGCATAATGCATTGTTCATTCTTGTTTAACGTTTGACAAACAACAAGGATGAACGATACATCATGCGTATCATGCGTGAAACGGAACGTACCCAGTAGCGTATTGCAGTTTTGCAGTAGCGTATATAGTTTATAAAAATGAAAGGATCAATAGATCTAGCAAGCAAAAGAAAATATTAAAAATGATATATACATCTCTAACGATTAAATAATTTATACTGATAAAGAAGACAGTAAAAAAAATGATCAATTTTAGATACTTAAGATCTATGTAAGTCATTATTTAGAAGTCTGTACATTTATGAAAGAAAGCTTCCTGATTTATTCAGGAAAGCTTGAAAAAACTCCCAAAAGTAATAAAATAGGTTGTTTGAACACTTTGCAAAAAAGTTCATTTTGTTTTGTAATAAACTATAGATATCAAAACTAAAAGTATGTTTATTGTTTACATTTAGCACATATTGACATTATTAAATACTGTAAAAATATACTATCAGAAAGATTTACAAATATATACAAGATTTTTCAAAAAGATCGGGACCTTGAGAAATATAAGGAAAAATATAAAATATATAATTTACAAACTGTTTCAAAAGTTGTAGAATGCAAAAAATTTATTGATCATATCAATTTGCCTTAGATTGCCAAAGTCACTTCAAATTTTTTTAATAAAACTTTAAATAAGGTGTTTTATACTTAAATACCTATGGTCACTAGTGCTACATAGAAATATTTAGCGTTATAGCTCTTTAAAATTAATTCAATGCAGCATGCGACTCAATTTTGCTTACACAGGAAGAAAAATAAATTGCTTACGCAAAACAATACTTTAAACAACTTACGTTTATTCGTGAATGTAGAAAATCTTACGTACAAAATTTATCGTGCAAGTTATACGTAATTTTTAACAATTAGAATAAAAACTGTTATTTTATTACTTGATTGTTGCTTCAACGTCTTATGACTCTACAAAACGTTGTTTCGTTGATAATCACTGTTGCGTTGTTCCTCGCAGTAATTAGAATGTTGTTAAACAGTCAATTGTGATACAAAGATAATTGTTGGTGTCACTCGTTCATTTGGAAAACAGGACTGTTTAAATCATGCAGTTTCTAAGAGATCGTTTTGTATGAAATAAAGAGATCATAAAGAATAATGTGGCTGTTGGCGAATATTGAGATTTAGTCAGTGGCATCATCCTTAGATACGCTAAATGGCTCCGCTACAGTCTCTGCACCGCAATCGGCAATGACTACATCTTTCTGTGGCTTATCTCGCGAGTCAGTGCTCGTTTGTTCAATTTGCGTACTATATCCTGTAATGAAATACAATTAATTATTAACAAAACCAAAGCGAAGATACATTTAATTGTCACGTCTTATATTTAATATAAAATAATTGTATAAAACAGTAATAGGACTATAAGTCAAACGCAGTGCATGAATTCTGAAATAGAAGACTGTCTTTAATTAAAATTTATACACTCATGAACGTTTGAACTGATTTACTTTAAACCATTATCAAAAGAATTATTTTGTACACATATCTAATAAATTTTATATATATATATGTATATATATATATATATATCATATAAATATTTTAATTGTAGAACTAATTACATATATTTTAATTGCATAATTAAATTGTGTATATATAAATATAAAATAACATATGTATTTACGATTATTTTTTATCCATTTTCCTCAGGTTATTTTTGGTTTCTTTTTTACATACAGAGATTGTCCGTCTTTGGATTTATTTTTCATTATTTTACAATTATAACAAAATTTTTCAATGATTTTCACATGTACTTTAACACTTAAAAGAACACTTGTACATTATAAGATATTAATTTTTTGTTAAATGTATATATAAATATAACTAATTGCAGTACTCTGTTTTCCAAAGAAAAAACTACGCTGAAATTAAGTTATTTTATGTACAAAATATGAAACTGAAATTTTTTGAATTAGCAGTCAAGTAAAGACTCACTATGGAATTCCTGAGAACATAAAATAACTTTTTTTTCCTTGCAATTTGACTAAAGATAATTCAAAGTAAAAGACTTTTATTTTACCAATAATTATATTTATAAATTTTAATTAAAAACAATCTTATATTTAAAAATTTACCATCAACAATGTTCAATTTTTTATTTTTATAATTCTTCTATTACCATTATTATGTGAAATCAACAAATTTGTATTCTCACATAAATTATTGTAATATAGATAGTCGGTTTCTTACCATTCCCTTGATAACTTTTCCAAAGACAACATGTCTACCATCAAGCCAGGGTGTTTGCTTAACTGTGATGAAGAATTGAGAACCGTTCGTATCTTTGCCGGCATTGGCCATGGACAGCCATCCAGCACCATAGTGCTTCAGCTTGAAGTTTTCATCAGCAAAACGATCTCCGTAGATACTACGACCTAATGAATAAGCAAATTAAAGATCAGCAATCAGAATCAGATGCATCTACCAATGTTAAACAATTAAAGATAGTGACCTCCGGTACCATCCCCCCTAGTGAAGTCTCCTCCTTGGATCATGAAATCTTTGATCACTCTGTGGAATTTGCTGCCTTTGTATCCTTCACCTTCTGGAAGCTTGGCAAGCTCCACAAAATTCTTTACAGTCTTCGGAACAGTTTTGCCAAACAGACCAATTTCTACTCTGCCCTGGTCAACACCACCAATCTTGATATCAAACCATACCTAAAAATTCAATTAATTATTCATTAATTGACATCAAGTAAACTTTCTTTGTTGAAAGATGCAAATACACGCTGCTGGCGAGAAACAAAGACAACTGCTCATTCGTAAGTGACGCATGGATCTTTCCATAGTGCAACAGAAATATCTCGCAGTTGTAAGATAAAGTGCCACGTATTCACAATTCATATCACGAGCTTATGTTTCATAGATTACTCTCTGCCGTCTATCCTATGTGAAACTACACGTCGTACCTTATCGGTGACTTTTGGTCCGTTGCTCGCATAAGAAAGAGCGGCTAAGCTGAGAAACAATAGCAGCCTCATGGTGCTATGGACAATAAAGATACCACCAGATACCACAACTGTCTTGTCCTACGTCCCACGATGGTTTATTGGAGTGGACCGCTACCGGATGCTACGGTGCCGCGAATACGCGTGTGCACGCTTAGAAATGTGGGAGCGTTCAATTGGCCCGTTTCCCTGGCGATGACGTAGCAAGAGAACCACCGCTAGGGCCCATATGAGAATAAATTCAATAAATGAACAAGGCGGTATTTATAGTTGGCTCAATTTGGTTAATAATCAACTACAACTTAATTTAATTACAGTTTATTCAACGCCAAAGCACAAATACGTGCGATAAACTAACAATTTTCTCGTTTAATAGTTCTTTTTGATTGCCTCTCAAACCGACCAGTTTCTCAGAATCATTTAATTGGTTTAAATTATATTTTGTTACGTTGGCAACCCTTTAATCAACGATTAAAATTAATCGGAGTTGATCGAACTGGCCCTAACTGTCATAACTAAAATATCAAAGTCTAAAATTAGAATATAATAAGACATCTTATTCTTAAAGTCTTTAAGATGTCTTTATGATGTCTTTCAGCCACATTTTTAAAAGGAGTGTAAAAGAGACGTTTAAAGACATCTTATATTTCTATTTTGGACATTGTACTGTCTTGATGAGAAATTTTTAACTGATTAATTTTTATTTTATAATTTCTATCTTATAATTAAGATCATAAGTGCGATTTTGAGAAACTAATACGATCGTTTCATTGACTGAATAAAGCACTTTATTACTATTAAAATTAAATTACCCGGGAAAAAATGTTTCATATAAAAACATATTTATATAAATATATGTATATAAAATATGTCCATATATGATACTATAGTTTCCTTTCTTTTGTAAAATTTCTGTTTGATATAAAAAAATAATAGTTATTCTGAAAAGATAGAAACTTAATAATTTACAAAATAATTTTCGCATTGTTTCTTTTAAAAAAGCTATAAATGTAAAAAATTGTCTATATATAATCATATATATTCCGGAATATATCTAATTATATATATGGACAATTTTTCACGCTTAGCTTTTTTAAAGAAGCAATGCAAAAATTATTTTTTAAATTATTAAGTTTCTATCTTTTCAGAATAACTATTATTTTTTTATATCAAATAAAAATTTTACAAAAGAAAGCGAACTAATAGTATAAACATATATAGACATTATATATTTATGTTTTTATATGAAACATTTTTTCCCGGGTAAGACAAAAAAAATATTTATATAAGGCTGGACTCTAATATAAATTATATTATTACTCGCCCTTATATTATATTTAGTAAAAGTCTAAAACAAGGAAATCGAGAAACGCAATTTGTTTTTTTCACATATATTAATCCGAATTCCAATCTTCGGGATGATCGCTGATTTTTTATTACGCATCCACAATTCAAGGATTTAAATCTTACTTGTTTAGCAATTTGACACATTCCAACACATTCTCAAAACTAGAAAAACAACGGGCAACAATACGACAATTAGTCAGCACTTTAAATTTGCACGCTCGTTGTCTCGATCGTTTTATATTATACTTACGAAAAAATTTTTATATTATTATTTAGTTTTTTATTAATACTTTTTAACATTTAATTTTTTAATTAATTTATATAAGTTTCTGTTCATTATTTTTTAAATAAAAATTATAATACGTAATACGTACGTGTACCGTATTGAGTGTTGTATATAATTTTAAAAAAATTTTGTCATATTTGAGGTTTAAACAAATAAAATTTCTTGCAATAGAAAAGCAGATTATATCAAAGTTCTTTCGAGATAATTTAGATGTGAAAAACATGGGCTTTAACGGATTGTACGCTACTGAACATGAACGCGAAGCAAGTGAAGTGTTGCAATATCTAATAACTTGCGCGAATGTTCACAGGTGTCATGAAGTATACAATTATACATTTACTCGTAAATAGGTTACGAGATGATAATATTTAAATACCATCTTGCCGAGGGGAGAGATTTTTCTTTCATCGTGGTGTTTCTCCATCAGATTTTCCTTTCATTATTCATTTATCAGATCGATTAATGTTGAAAATTAATAGATGAGGAAAAGTGGTAATATATGGCCAGTGTGGATAATATGGCTATCCCATATTATCTCTGTTATTAGCTGACAAATTCTAATAATTATTTATATGATATTATTTGTTTAGTAGCCTACTGTTATATAGTGATGCTAATATGACAAAACGCAACAGTCAACATTTGTTATAAAGCAT
Source organism: Monomorium pharaonis (assembly GCF_013373865.1). NCBI lineage: Eukaryota > Metazoa > Arthropoda > Insecta > Hymenoptera > Formicidae > Monomorium > Monomorium pharaonis. The sequence continues at coordinate 27,398 of NW_023415432.1, read as the reverse complement.
TTTTACTTTTAAGAATTTCGAAAACTTTTAAGGTACATTTTAACATTTAATTACACATATACTTCCTCATTCTTTTTAAACTTAACCGCATTATCACCCAAATGTATTATACTTGAATATTTTCTTATTATTTAACTCTTTATTCAGTTGTATATATTTCGGCTGCGGTCCGAAACACGCCTACAGCGCTATTAGCGCGCTCACGATTGGTCCGATTCACGCTTGCAGTGTTTTCATGAGCATAATGACGTTATCAATACGTGACGTTTCAGTGCTCATGGTGACCCTGGATGGAAGATGGGTCACTGTGAGCGTCTCGTAGCCGCATGACGTCAGAATGCGCGAAAAAGTGAGGATTTAAAAAAGGACATAGCAATTAAAAGTAAAAAAACTGCATTATAATGTCGAATAAATTGATATCTGTTCCTGTCTTCGTGGAAGATGCAAATGAGACATTAATACTGAAAATTTCGCCACAAGATGCAGAGAGAGTGAATACAGGTAAGAAGAAATAATGTCTGTGTAATGATGAGGTTAGAATTTATTGTATACTTATTTTTATAATAAACTATTTGTTATTATACTAGAGAAGTATATAAGAAAAATATAAAATAATTATAGTAATTTTATAATTATTTCTAGATATAAATTATATGACAAGCCTCGTTAATGAAATATATAAAAAGAGAAGTAAAAAATTAAATAGTCAATTGAATGTACAAACTTCGACAAATAATGATATAAATACTTCAATTCAACAGTCTTCATGCAATGATAAATCTTATACTTCATCTCCAGAACAAGATTCTGATGAAGATGATCTTAAAGATGTAGGTGAGTTTCAAGGAAATATAACAAGCAATGCTTTCTAGCAACACCGTAATAAAGTGATTATTTTATCTTTGTTGTTTGCCGTATGTAAAAAAAAATAAAATGATTTATTGTGTTACGTGGGCTGTGTTTCAAAATTGCTGTCAGTACTAAAAATCTATAATGTACGTAACGGAAACTATAGATTTTCAGTACTGACAGCAATTTGGAAACAGCCACAGTGTCGTTGCTGAAAAGCACCTAAGTTTTTTAGTTAGATTTTTATTATTTATAATTAAAAATTTTTATTCCTCCTGAAAACCTAATAATTACAGTGAATGAAAAGTCATTGTTTATATGGCCATCTAAATGTATATACTTGTTGCTTGAAAAATATGAAGAAAGAAAAGAAGAATTTACAGGAGGTATGAAACGTCACAATAAAATTTGGGAAGCTATTGCTCATGAAATAAAAAAAATAAATATTGAATATACTGTGAGTGGATCACAATGTCAATCAAAATTTAATAGTTTAAAGAAAACATACAAAAAAATATTGGACTATAATTCAGTGTCAGGGAATGACAGAAAAACGTGGCCATATTTTGAAGTAAGTGCATAATATTAATTTTTACAATTTTTAATTATGTTTGAAGATCCACAAAATATTTTTTGTCATTATTTTTTTTCAGAGAATGCATGAAATTTTTGGAAAAACAGGATGGGCAACTCCTAAAGCTATTGCTTCAGAAGCTGGACCATGTGATGAACAGGCGAGTGTATCTGATTCTTCTGCGAATGATGATAATAAAAGAAAACCCAAAAGGAAAATTGAGACTGTTTTACATGACTTTATGTCAGAGATAAAAAAGGAAAAAATACAGAAAGAGAAAAAGAGAGAAGCTAAAGAAAGATGGTTTCAAGAACTGAAGGAACAACGAGAAAGACAACACCAGGAAAAAATAACACTGATGCAAAAGTTATTAGAAAGCATTAACAAGAAGTAATTTAATTATTCTTGTAATATTCTAAATTCTTAGTTTTTACTTCTGCAACGATTTTAAAAAATCTTATTCTCTATTATATTCTTTTCTATTTACTTTTTTTAAATTACATTTATTTAATTGTATTGCTTATTATAGAATTAATTTTTTGTTTATTCCATTAGGAAAGTTTAGTTTAATCCATTAGAAAAGCAGATACTGCTGTTGAAAGACTGGTTAATATTACTTAAAATATTACTTTTACAGTTAAATAATATTATTTTGTTTTATTTTTAGTAAAAACATTATTTTTGTTTTATATTTAAGTTGATTAAATTTTGATATTGTAAAGGTACGCAAAAAAAAAGGTATTTGTTATTTACACATATTAAATAAAAATTTAATATATATTTGTATTATCTATAGTACAAACATAGTTTAAATTTGTTATACAAATATATAGATATTGCAGATAATTTATATTATTTATACAATACAATTACCAAACTATGAAATCTTAATAAATAAATATCACTTGTAACAAAGTGTTTAATTATTTTTACTTTAACCTTATTGCTAAAAAGGGATATATATTCTTAAATTAAAACGTCACAAAATTAATTTACAAAATTTATTTAGCTTAAAAATATAAAAAAGGTAAATGTACATACATATATAGATAGATATAGAATAGTTATATAGCACCATTAATCCTTATAATTAAATTATTCATAATTGCTTGTCGTTTAACATTACCATCCTCTGTTCTACCGGGTATTAGTGTTCCACGGTGTCTGTTTTGTTCATGTGTTTCATTGAAATCTATTAAATCGCCTTTCAAGATACAAATATTGTGTAATACACAAGTAGCTATTAAGTATTCTGGAATTTTTTCCAAAGTGACCATAGGTAGACAATCCAAAATGCTTCTCCATCGTCCTTTCCATAACCCAAAGGCTCTCTCAATTGCAATTCTCGCAGAGGATAAACAAAAATTAAAATTTTTCTGTCTATTCGTCAAATGGCCATTATCTTTAAAAGGTACCATTATACATGGATGAATGCCATATGCAGAATCTCCAACAAGATGAGAATTATAAGGAAAATAGATCTCTGGATCTTGAACATACTGACTGACAGGAGAAAGTCGAAAAACACGTGCATCATGCACTGATCCAACATTTCCAGCAAAGACACTCGTAAAAAGCAAGTTTTGAGTACAAACTGCCTAAGAAAAAAATTAAACACAAAAATAAGCATAACAAGGAAACAAAAACAGTGTCTAATTATTTTTTAGACATATTTTGATATTCTTACTTGCACATGGATTGAATGGTATCCTTTACGATTCACATATGATTGTTTATCCTGTTGTGGAGCTCTTATTTTAATGTGAGTTCCATCAATGGCTCCTAAAACATTAGGAAATGCACTGGCTTTTTCAAATTCTATCATTACTTTAGCTGCTCTCTCATCCACAGGCCACTTAATAAATCGAGGAGCTAGAGTGTGCAAAGCATAAGCAACTCTTCTCATTGTACGAATTGCTGTAGCTTTTCCCAAGTTAAATTTTGTACACACAGATCTGCAAGTCAGACTTAATGTAATTCCTGTTACAATTTAAGACAATTTTCTCTTTTCACTTTCTTGAAAAAGTCCCATAATATTCCTTGCATAAAATGTCTTATTCAAACATAGTGTTTTGCATTCACGAGATTTTATTATAAATTCTGCTTTGCAGAAATCTCGGATTGGATCGTGGTCAATACTTTTCAGTGCGATATTGAGAATAGAATCAGTAAATCTTATTTGCCTCTGAATCCGATAACAATTAGCAGAAGAAATAAATCTTTTTTAATGTGAGGGTTCGCATTCATTTGAATGCCTCTTATTGCGATTGAATGCGAAGAATTGAATCCTCAAAGAACAGAATCCAATTCAGAATTTAGAATATTCAATTAAATATCTTCTGAATTCTACTTTTTGCAAAAAGTCAATATTTTTTAATTCTTTTTAATTCGACGTTTTATGCAAGGCTTGTATAATGCTTTTAATAATTAGGTATAATAATATACCTGTATGAATCTGGTGTTCCCATCATCCACAAAGCCATCAACAACTGCTTTTGTGCAGATATTGGTTTCCTACCACTAATTGACCTTGTGCTACTTAATGCAGGTCCTATCAATTCCAATAAAAATTGAAAAGTTTCAGGTAGTAATCTGTAAAGAAAGAAATAATATTTCACACTCGCTAGAGTTGATATTTATATTCCAATTACAATATTTTTCGAATTTAAGCCAAAACTTTACATACCTAAAATGCATTTTAAATTCTTCTGCAGTATAATTGGGAACAATTTTTTCAATGTAATCCTTGATGCGAGGTCTCATATGGGTTTTACTTCTTCGTTCATTTAAATACAAACACATTATTTGTATAAAATTTTGTGTTTTTTCCTCTTCGTCGTCACTACTTGAGGATATATCAATTGCAAATTCTAAATCACTATCGCTTTCCAAACAAAATTCCAAATATTGCGACAATATTATTTTCTGTTGTTTCTTCTCCATTTCGTATATTATACTAAGATTTAAGGCTTCTAGACAATGTTGACAATATAATTTTTAATAAACCAAACAGTATTTTAGGTTACATAGCACGTAAGTGAGCTTACGGCCGGTCCGAAACGAAAGTGTCTATAGCGTCATATTTGAATCGGACCGGCCGTGAGCGCCTTGAGCGCTGTAAGTGCCATGAAATCATTTCGGACCGCAGCCTTCGAGTTATACAAAATTAAACGATGATGATACAGGATGTTGTAACAGCATGAGCATGCACAGCTTCACATTTGCATGTTCCTTAGCTGTATTATAAACCTAGTTTACACTAGAGTCCCTATACAGAGAGTCGTGCCATCTCATTCTAGTTCGACAAAACATGGCGTCTTAAATATACAGGGGTGCGTTCCGTTTCACGCATAATACGCATGATGCATCGTTCATCCTTGTTGTTTGTCAAACGTTAAACAAGGATGAACAATGCATTATGCGCATCATGCGTTGAAACGGAACGCAGCTCAGAAGTGTCAAACAATCCCAGGGGCTCGATTCTTGAATTCATTCGCAAGAGAAATGTATTCGCAAATTCTGTTCTTACAGAAAAGTTGGAAATTTATTGGCTATCGTATGGCTATTAACCAATAAACTTACAACTTTCTGTTAGAGCGAGTATTTGCGTATACGTTTCTTTTGCGAATGACTTCAAGAATCGGGCCCCTGTACTGAAATTCTACAGTGTATGTGACGTAAACTATAGATTTTCAGTACTGGCAGTGAATATCGAAACGCAGCCCAAGTGCTCGGTGTAAACTAGGGTATAGGCAACGGTCCACTTGACGCTGGCTACGGTCCACTTGACGCTACAAACGTTTCGAAGCATTCTTTGATTGGTCAATTCGTAAAAATCTTTGTTTCGATTAGTCAATCAAACACTTCGAAGCATTTGTAGTGTCAAGTGGACCGCAGCCTAGGTCAGAATATTGGTGTCAATTGATGCCCATGAAAAGGCACCTTAAAGTGCAAATTTGGGGATTTCAAGCAACGCAAACAAACCTAATTTCTTCAAGCATGGATTATATTTTCTCAATCATTCACACGAAAAAAACTTGGCAAAAAATATTTATAACATAATATTTTTATATCTATATGCTTAATAAATGAGAAATATAAGAAAACTAAGATATTTATATCGTTTTTATTAAATGGTTTTTATATCCTTCGCAAACATAACTGGCTGATTTCTCATTATACATTCATAATTTTTTCACAAACTCGTTTCAGAACTTTATGTAACGATTTTTTTTTTTTACGAATCTTCGAGAACTTTCATTATCAGGCGATTTAAATAATGATTTGACTATGGATTGAATGAATTATTTAACTCTCGACAGATGCACGTGCAATTCCTTGGGGCTACGTACGGTACGTGCATTGCCGCACATTGCCGTAGTATATCTTCCAGTGATTTTTAGTAGAATACGTAACACGAAATTTCTTACGTCCTACGTCTGATTGCTGATTTTTTTGAATAATGACCATCACATTGCACACCAAGGTAAAAAAATATAACGGTAGGATACGATAAAATTTTTGATTTGTTAATCAAAGCAGCGATCAAGCTGGTTTTCGTAACAGTTTATCACGAAGCAAATATGTCTTGTCATGCTTATTCATTCTCGTTATCACTGCGCTAAGCATCGCTCGACGAGAGTGTAAGGTTCTTCTCACAGAATTTATTTTCTGTTTAAAGTAAGCCTAGAGAAAAATATATTACAAAGTTTACAATTTCGAGAAGAATTTGTGTTTATCACGAGAAATTTTCGTGGTTAACCTGCATATCTGTACACGTTGGGTCACACTTGAATTAATCTCTTTTTCCAAGTATAAAAATTATTATTGACTTACACTTTAACAACTTTAACGTATACTTTACATCTTTAAAAAGTGTATGTATACTTGTTTCTTCAATATCACATACAATCTGACAATTTTATTCTGTAAATTTATTTTTGGAGAGGAGGGACCAAGAGCACTATATGATATTTGCACTTTTTCAAATATAAATGATATTTTCTAGTTATGTTAAAGTACATATAAGAGTCATCAAAGAATTTTTTATACTTTTAAAAGAATATTGAAAACTAACTTAGAAGTGTTTTAACTCAATGTGTATAGAGAAACAAGTGTTAAAAAATAGGATACATATACAGTATTAAGAAAAATTATGTATAAATGTAATAATTAATTACAATGCTTTTAGTTTAAAAAAAATATACTGCATTTGTATGTATTTAGAACTTTAAATGTTCAGATAAGTTATATCTGAGAAAATTATATTTTGTGATTATAAAATCATACTTATAATTTATTGCTTTATTTTTGTAAGGCCTTCTTTATGAAAGATCGAAAAAAATTGGTTATTTTATAGAAAAATAATTTCTAGTTTTAATTATTATTATTGATTATAATTGAAATAATTTTTTTCTTATTAAGATGGATGAAAGTGGGACACCAGAGAAAGAAATACAGGCAGATGTTCCTTACAAAGTATCTGAATACAATGATAATTCCAAGGATTCTGCAATAAATCCCCAACAATCTTCTGAGAAGGATCTGCAATGTGATAGCGATGATTGGTTAGATATTCTTGGCAATGGTCAGCTGAAGAAGAAAGTTATACAAAAGGGTGAAGAAAATGTAAAGCCGCACAATGGTGATATGTGTACAATAAAGATGATTGGTAAACTCGACGATGGTACAGTTGTGGAAGACTACAATAATTTAACTATACAAATAGGAGACATGGAAGTAATACAGGTATTGTAATTGTAATTGGAGGGTTTTTCTTACCAAAAACCAAACAAGTCTAAAAAGTTAAGTCAAATAAATTGGAAAATGTGGAAATTGGAAAGCATTAATAAGGAATCACTATGTGATATTAATAGATTTCAGTAAAATTTATTATATTGATAGGTCTTTATGTCAAATGTTATGAGATAAAGTATAACATACATTTTTTGTTACAAGCGTTTGTGAGAAAATCGAGATAAAAAAATTTTATATACCCTAGGAATTAATGGAATAGAACGTAAATCGAGCTTATAGCACAGTGATAGCATAACGTCGAGTTGCTGATTCAAGTAATTCTTGCTAATTTAAACAATTTGTTCCTGAAATACTTTTTTGCAATGTGGACATTATAACTCGGGTATGCTACCACTACACTACAAGTTTTTTTAATTATATGCTCTATTACATTAGCTTCTAAGGCGCATTGAATTTTTTTCTCGTTTTTTTTGCGAATACTTGAGAAGTACATGTTATTACTTTATTTCATAACACTTGACATAAAGACCTATTAATACAACAAATTTCATTAAAATCAATTACTATCAAGTTGTAGTATCTCCTTGTAAGATCTGCTACAACTATTTACTCCCAAAAGTTATGTTTCTAAGAAACAAAAAATTCATCTTTACTTATTTATTATGTAAATATAGTAATTTTTCTTTAGACATATATAAACACAAGGTTTAGGATGATATTCATAGTTATATTTAAGATTATCTTAAGTACAGTTTTAAGATGCTATCAACCAATTACAAAGCCATATTAACATCTTAAGACATTACTTGAGATGGAAATATTTTTCTAATATTCTTAAAATAAGATTCAAATATAAATACTAGCCTTAGATTAATATATTAATATTTCGTAAATTTTAATATTTTTATAGATTATTTAAGAGAATAAATAAGAAATTGTAGACTTGTTTGGTTTTCGCGGAAATTTTAAATTTATTACATATTATTTAACTATATTTCTCTCTTCCCCTCCCTTCCCCCCCTCTATCTATATATATGTGTGTATGTACACACACACACACACACACACACACACACACACACACACACACACACACACACACACCACACACACACACACACCACACACACACACACACACACACCACACACACACACCACCACCACCACCACCACACCACACACACACATATACATATTGTATATACTTGTTAAACTTACTTTTTTAGTCGATTATGATTGAGGATTATAATCTGCATTTCATACATGCATAATAATAATCATCTTAGCATAGGTACTTTAGTAGTTTACCATTGGTTTCCAAAAAGATGATCAATTAAAAGTTTAAATAGATTTAAACTTAAATTTTTGGCACAAGTAGACATGCAATGTTACATTTTATATTTTACACATATTACATATTTTATATTTATCTTTTTTCATTAACATAAATAATAAAGATAAAGAAGGAAATATTATTCGAGGTATAAAACAATATTTGTTTACTTTTTATTTACAAAATTTTACATATTACTCTTAACAAAACATATTTATATTTCCTTCTGTTTAGGTATAGTATATTAGGTTTAGTAATCTTCCGAATATATACCCTAACATTCATCAGTAAATAATGCCCTTAAAATATATTTTTTTAATATCTAAGAAACATTTTTCTAAATATTTCTAAAAATTTTGTAAAAGGGTTTAAGTTCCTCTTTTTTATTAAAAAAATATTTCAATGTTAAACTTTTTTTTTAATTAGATAAATGCTTGTTTTTAACTATTGAAAAAGTTTTTTTGACATTTAAGAAAACTTTGAAAAATAATGAGTTAAGTTTTTTTTTATAAAAAAAAATACTTATTTTAACGATTAATGAAATATTTTTCTAACATTCTTAAACGTTTGCAAACATTTTGAAATTAATCTGTAACACTGGCGGATTCTAGGGGGATTGGAGTTAACCCCATTTCTTTTAAATTAAAAAATTAGTCTTACTAGATCTGTTAAAAAAAAATTAAGTAAAATGATGCAGGCCGCAGTCCGCGATTAACGCGGACGCTTGTGGATTAAATTTTTATTCATAGGATTCACTGTGTTCAAACTATCCGATGTCTGATATACAATGTTCAGCGAAAAATTTTATTAACTCCTTCCCCCTTTATTATCGACGACAGAATCCGCTAGTGATCTATAATGTGCTCTTTGGTTTCTGTTTTTTGTTTTTTATCTATTATCTTTTTGCTTCTTCACCGTATGTGAAGACACTTTACATATTACTGTTTTAATGAAATTAACAAGATAAAAGTTAACAAACTCCCCCCAAAAAACAAGGAACGTGTGACAAGAAACGTAATTGTTGTAAAATAGTTATATATAATAACATAAGAACAAAGTTTCATGCTTTAATCAATATTTTGAGGTCACGTTTAAAAGAAAAAATAGGCTTGTTTGATTCTTGCTTTTATTTATATTTGTTTTCTGTTTGAGATTCTTTCTAAAGTAAAATTATTTATGATATGATGCTACTGATAAAAAATGATTTGGCACTATAATCTATATTATAAACATTTATTTGGATTTTGTAGAAAATCTGCAATTACTTTTTGTTTACAACTGTTAGTCTCTTGTTCAATATAAATGTTTAAATTACAGGGATTAGACTTAACGATTATACTGATGGAATTGAACGAAATAGCTGAAATTCTAATCCATCCCAGATTTGCTTATGGTCCTCATGGAAATAAATCTATACCACCTGACTCCACTATTACGTACACGGTTCACTTGAAAGCAATAGAAGATGAGCCTGAGATGGAGACTTTAAGTATTGAACAAAGGAGAGAAATAGGGTAATAGTTTTGTTATAAAATATATAGGGTAATAATTTTTGGTTATATACCATGGAAAAAGAAAAATCGCCAATGCCTATTTCTAAAAATTATTTCTTATATAGAAATTAAAAATGGAACTTTTGGAACAAAAATATAAAGAAAGTGTATTTTATCAGATAATATAGCAGTTTTAATAATATCGTTTTGAATTTTGCAGTAATTAAGTTGTTCGTAAAATAAACAAACATGAATTTTCATTTATTTAAGTAGATAATGTTTTTATTGGTATTAATAAATTAATAAAATACGATGGTTAATCTTTAAAAAATAAGGAAATATCTTTAGAAGATCTGTATATACATATTGATATTGATGTTTTTTTTTTATAAAGATCAATTTTTCTTAACTGCATGCTATTAAAAATAAGATTTTATGCGATTTTTTTACATTGTATTATAATTTATTTATTACAGTAGAGAGAGTTGGATAGTATTTACATATAATCAATTAAAAAATTAAAAATTAAGTAATAAATTTAGCAAATTAATTTGATACAGTTCTAAGCTCAGTTTACAGTTGCGGTTCAAGTCTAACAATTATTTCAGCACACAGTTTATAAAACTGAAAAATGTATTTAGTAATCGATATAAAATATTAATTACTAAGATTTACTTTAATAAAAAAATGTCATTTTTTATTTCTTATATCATTCACATATTGGTCTAAATTATTATTGAAATAAAATTAATAGGTCAACAATTTTAACCTAATTTTTTATTTTAACTAGTTATTTTAAACAGTTGAATTTTAATTTATTAATTTTTTTTAAGTTAAAAATTTATTTATGTAAAAGAAAAAAATACATTTCCATACACATATATATATAACAATATTTTTTTGTTATTTTATATTTAATTTTCAAATTACTAAATTTGACAATTTATAATTTGTAATTGTTTTGTTATTTACAGTAATCTAATTTTTAAAACTTATACATGTTAATTTAATATAATTAATATTTTTTTAATTAACTAAGTTTATTTGAATGCAATGTTTGACTCACAGTAAATTTTTCATTTATGCAACTTTTAATGTAACTAAATTTTAGTCATTAGCTTTAATTTAATTTAGTTTTTAAAAAATATTAACTTACCTAACTCTGACTTACAGCAATAGGAAACGCGAGCGTGGAAATTGGTGGTTTATTCGTAAGGATCTCAGTTTTGCAATACAATGTTATCGAAGAGCATTGAAATATCTACAACTAGATGATGATACAAAATGGAATAAATATGAAGAAACAGTACCAGTTACTGCTAAAGAACTGCAGACTTTGTTAGATGATAGTATGAAGGTATACAACAATTTGGCAGCTGCATTAATTGAAACAGAAGCCTATGATTCAGCCTTAGAAAATGTAAATCGAGTTCTGAAGTATCAACCAACAAATAAGAAAGCTTTACTTAGAAAAGGTAGTAAAATTTACATAAATTTCTTTTAGTTTATTTTTTTTATTAAGTTAACTCTTAACTGAGAGCAACATATCTATATTGTTATTGGCAATGTTGTTCGCAATTATAATTGCAATTATATCATATTGTGTGTTACTATTGTAACATCTGAATTTATTGGGAAAATGGTGTTTTCATGATATAACAACTTTGGATAGCAACTTGCCAACATGTCGGCAATTTTGAAATCACTGTTATTAAAATTTGTGTTGCTATTATGTTACTATAATACCCACATAGCACAATATTTAAAAAATATTTATAAGAAGTGAAAATATTTATGATAAATATTTTGTACATATTTTTATGTCCGAGTTTGTCAGGTATAAAAAAATTATGATAAATATTTATGAAAATATTTAAAATAAATATTTATATCATTATTATTAAAGAATATAAAAAATATTTCAATTTCATATACTTCAACTCAAAATATTTCAATTCATATACCATAAATATTTTTCAGTACATTTTAAAAATATATTCTATATATTGTTGATAATAATTTTTGTATCATTTCTAAATGGTTTATGAAAATAATTATATAATCTTTAAAAAATATTTTTTGAAAATAAATTTGTAAAATATTTATAAATATTTATGATAATATTTTGTGCTATTTGGGTAATTTGTAGAATTACATTGTTGTTAGGTTACAATAGCAACGCGAATTAATTTTGATACTGTTACCTCGCTGTTAAACTGCTGGCAATATATATGTATATTGTTGCTTATGTTGTTTCAATGTCAAAATCATTGAAGACAAATATACAGCAAATGTCTAATGGTACAGCAATCACAGATTTATGCAATTTTGGTTAGACAAGCTTTGCTAATGGGAATATTCTTGATTCATATTTTTTGTAGTACAAATATATATTTTTATATGTTGTGCCATTGTATATACATTGTTTACAGGAAAAATATTGAAAATTAAAGGGGAATATTCAAAAGCTTATTTGACCTTTGTTGAAGCGCAAAAGTTGGAGCCAAATATGAAATTGTTACAAGCAGAACTGATAAGTTTAAAAGAAAAAGTTTTAAAACAAAATAGGAAAGAGAAGCATCTATATGCTAAAATGCTAGGTGTGAATACTAATAAGTCATCAAAGGATGTAAAAGTAGAAGATAAAAGAAAAATTGCTAAAGGAATTCTATGGACTCTGCTTGGAGCGTCTGCTGCTGTCGTCGGCGGTATACTTGTACACAGATTCATTTCGTGAAAAAAAGGGAATGTAAAAACAAGATAAAATGAAGACAAACCAAGTCAATGAGGTGCAAAATAATTTTCTTTGTATTATAATAACAGAAATATATAGTTAAATATTACAAATATTACAAATATTATTTGTTGAACTTAGTCAAAGTAATGTAAATTTTTATAATTGTAATATTAAATTATATATTTCCAACGTGCGATATGAGTATATTTGAACTAATAAATAGTAAACAAATACGGAAAATAATGAATACAAAAAACTTGACTTGATAATTTTTAATAATTATAAAATCGTAATGTATATATTCGAATTATTATAGTTATTTTATATAATTATTTGCAACATAAATTAATAATTCTTTGATAAATTCTATGTATGGTGTATTTTGTGTACATATTACATATATAACAAGATATATATCTATAAAAACAAAGTTAAGAATTTAATTTTATCCAAATATTATGTTTTACATATTTAAAAAACTAATTTCGAATATGCTTAATACAGCAGAATAGAGCAGAATTGGGTGAATTAATATATTTTATAATATATTTTATAATTTTCTAAAATTAAATTTAAATAAAATTAAAGTTTGAATATCTTATAAAATTAATTTAGTTACGTTAAGAGTTACACGAATGAAAAACTAACTTATTTAAAAGCTGCGTTAAGATTAAGTTAAATCAAAAATTAATTTTAATAAGTATTGTTTGTATTAGATTAGAAAGTCACATGATTTTTTAAAATTAGATTACTTTAAATATCAAAATAATAAATAATTAAATAAATAATTTGTAAGTTAAATTTATGTAAAATAACAAATGTTTTTATAGGAGAATATTTTTTACAATTTTTTCTTTTACATAGACAAATTAATTTTATTTAAAAAAAAATTAATAAATTAAAAAGTGCCTTTTTATGTGCCCTTTATGTGCCTTAAAAATAACTAGTTAACAATTTATTTAATTAGAATTGGCTAAATTAAGTTAAAATTATGAACTTTTAATTTTAATAAATTTCTAATTTTTTAAAATAATTACTATCCAATCCTGTTTATTTATATTTTAAAAAATATAATTTTAAAAATATACACTAATATATAGATTATTGATAATGTTACATTTATAATATTTTGGCACTATAAAGTAAGTAGTATATTGAATACATATTAACTTAGTGTATATACAGTCTAATCTTTTAATTAAATTTTACGTTTGCATCTTAATAAAATAATATGCATTAAGTTTTGGTTGCCTACAATGTAGGCTCTACATTCCCGATTGCCTATAGCTTCGTTTGCACACACAAAAATAAAGTGCAAAAGTACGATTGCACACGACATTATTGCGCACATACACTTGATACTATTACACACATATATATTGCACACATGCACATTATTCATATGACACTATTGCGCACATGCACTCTGTAAGCAGAAGGGAGGTGTTGGTGGACCTCGTTTTGCGTGGAAAGTCGCAAACCCATGTAGTGCAGTACAAACGTGGATGTCGTTTCGATGTGTATGAGCGCAATAGTATCATGTGTGCAATATACATGTGCACAATAATTTCATGTATGCAATCGTACTTTTGCACTTTAATTGTTTTCGTGTGCGTAAACGAAGCTGTAGGCAATCGGGAATTTCTGCAAAATTTGTGTGCAAACGAGCTGTAGGCAATTGGGACCACTCCGTTATTTATATTAATACGGAAAATAATAAAAATATTGAAATGTTTGTTATTGCAGTGAGTAATAAAATTCTATTTTGAAAGAATATATTTATTCATTTATTTTCAAAAATTATAAAATCAAATGTTAGATTACATTTTGCAATATAAGATATATATTTATAAAATTTAATTACTTACATATTTATAACATTTAATAATATTCATCATTAACAAAATAAATAATTTCATATGTTAATAAAATATACAATAATATAGTGATATATTAAATTTTAGTAACCGTGATACTATTACTTAAACAATAAACTTTCGCTGCATAAATTTTCAAATATTAAGGAATGTTGGAAATTCATGAGTTAAATAGCTTTCTATCGTTTCCATTTTACTATTATTACTTACAAGTGGAAATGAGCTTTCAATATTTTCCAACGATATTTCTGAATAATTTGTATTGTTATAATATATTTGATCAATATTCAAAGGACTACTTTGGAATTCTATATCCTGATAATCTGGTAAATTTAAAATTTCATTACAATTTGTTCCAAATTGATCAATGAGTTCATTAGCAGCAGGTAACAATTCCGAGTTGTTAGCGATTTCTACAGTGAGCACTTGTCCCGTGTTTACGTCTACTAATGAAAGAACTTGTGGAATAGAATCGACAATAGATAAATTTGTAAGTTCCAATGACAAGTTTGGACATTCAGAGGCTTCCTCTGAAGGATTTAACAATTGTTGTATTTGTAGTTGCGAATTGTCATTTATAGTCTGTTTATCTTCATTTGTAATTGAATAATCTCTCTCTTTATTCTTTGGAATTAATTCGCGTCTTCTTCCAGTTTTTTGTTTATTAGTTTCCAATCTATTTGATTTATCTGGCACTGGCACAAGATTTCCATCCTTTGTTTTCATGAGCTTTACTACCTTGAAATTAAAACAAAGTATATATGCAGACTGTTCGATAACGAGAGAAAATTTAAAGAATGACTATAAATAATAAATAAGATAAAAATGTGTAATAAAATTGTGATTATAACTTATTTTTTATATTTTATAATTTATATAATTTATTGTCTAAATATTCACATGCTTTAAACACCATATATGTAAATATTTAAACATAATTAAAAAAACCAAGTCTTAATTATATTAGTCTTGGTTTTGTATTATCTAGAATCACTCCTTAAATTTTCTCCCATCTGTTTTCTTCCACTGAATATCCTATACATGTAAAATATTTTCAGTAAAATATCAAGAATTATTTTTTACCTTTTTCTTTTTTTCCAATGTAATTCTATGACAAGTTTCCATGTGACGAGTGAGATGATGCGAACGCTTGAACGCGGTGCTACATTGCGTACAAGCAAATGGCCTATGTTGTTCGTGCGATAACTTATGTCTTTTCAATAAACTATTTCTCTTAAATGCCTTGCCACATTTCTCGCAAATGAATTGCCGCTCTTTACTGTGAATGTAAAGTACATGATCCTTCAAGATGCTGACACTGGTGAACGTTTTACCACAATGTTCACACACGACATTTCGCTCTTCTACATGCAATTGTTTGTGCCTATCTAAATCTGTCCTTCTGGCACACTGAAACGTACAACCATACATATTACAGGCAAATCGCTTTGCGCCTTTGTGAATGCGTCTGATATGTTGATCTAGAGCTCTTTGCGTGATTAACTTTTTCGAACAAATTGCACAAGAAAATATTGCCTGTATAGATATTTCTCTATTGACTTTATTAAGATGCAACGCGGACTCCAAATGTCGAAAATAGTCATCTTTTTTTATGAACGTATGTCTACAAGCGGCACAAAAATATGGACCTGTAAAATGTTATTATATTATTATATTATTAAATAGTAATGAAATAAGTTGATTTTTGTTCCTTAATATAATATAATTGGAGGATTTGCAAAAATATAACAAAACCCCATTTTTTTAATCATTAAATTAAATCATTTTCTACTAATAGCATCTGTCGTGAAGAATTGTACTCTGGGGAGAATCAAACGAGAAATATAATTTAAAATGGATAAATAAAAATATGGTATCTTCGCGAGAATCAAATTACATTGTTTCTTTTTTCTTTTAAATGGATCCATAAAATATTGAAATAAAAAATTTTGTTTTTATATCTATTATATAATTATATATTTTTAGAAAAAAAAAAATTTATATTACAATGAACGGTTTAAAGAGTTTTTCTTTGTTTCTTGAAAAATTTACTTTTTGAAATAAATTGTAAATTACTATTGGCTCTAACGAATAAATCAATAAATAAATTACTTGTACAAGCCTTTGCAGTTATTTTTTAAACTTGTTTGGATTTATAGAAAATCCTTCAATTTATAATAATGTTAATATTCACCATTTGTCGATTCTTGTTCGCTTAATTTTGAAACGTGAACTGCCCTAAAATGTTCATGCGCCTTTTTTCTTCGACGCAAAAGTAATATCGCAGTGTGCACACTTATAATTATCATGATTCTGAATATGGGACAAATATGTTTGCTCAGTACTGAACGTTTGCAAACATTGCTGGCACTTGAACTGTCTTTTCTTGCAGTGTTTCTCTTTGTGCTCTTTTTCATCCATATCTATATTTATCATATCTCCACATTCCGAGCACACCTTGCCATTCTGATAGCTATGTTTTGCTCTATGACGGTTTAGTAGGGCGCGTTTAGGGAAACTTTTTGGACACATGTCACATAAATGAGAATGTCTGACCGCGCGTTCTCCATGTGCGCGAAATAGATGGATCTCCAGATGCTTTCGTCTGGCGAATTTTTCATTACAGTGAGGACAATTATTTTTCAGGTGACCCTCCAAATGACGATCCAAGTGTCTTTTGTATCGGAATGTCATTAAGCATTGTCCACACCTTTGAATCTGTTCATTTCCATTTGATAACTCTAAAT
The DNA here is from genome assembly GCF_013373865.1 of Monomorium pharaonis. Taxonomy (NCBI): domain Eukaryota; kingdom Metazoa; phylum Arthropoda; class Insecta; order Hymenoptera; family Formicidae; genus Monomorium; species Monomorium pharaonis. The sequence goes on along the minus strand of NW_023415432.1, from coordinate 10,029 downwards.
TATCAATTTTTATTTCATATTTTAACTCTGATGTAACGTTTTGATTTATACAATTATTGCTTTGATTTATGTGAAAAGTTGTATCTGTATTATTTTCTGTGTTAAGTTTGACAGGACAATTGTAACTCTCTATTTTATGTTTTCTAGACATTGATCTTTGTCAAATGCATAGAATTCATTGTTATTAATAGATGTTACACTATCCGATTCTTTGCTTGAATCATTTACAAAATTTGGAAAACTCATAGTATTGAAATATCGAATCGAATGTGAAACACTAACATCCATTGATCTGTCCTCTTTTGTTTTTTCCTCATTGCTCTTTGTGCAATTTGTGGACTCCTCATTATGTAGCAGTAAACTGTCGATTTTCATAAAATTGAAATCAATGTTATTCAAATTAATGTCGTCCAAGCCATCTCCTTGTAAACCAATGTCTTGTGTATTTGGAGTAGTTGCTAGAGTGACCTCAGAGTTTTTATTCTCGAGTGTCCCAATGCAATCTCTCAAATAATCATAGCTTTCAATTTCGTTGTTTTCTGTGCACACATTTGACATAGTATCCAGGGCCGAATAATCCTGAAAGATAGATAATATATAATATAAAAATTGCTAGATGACATCTAACGCACTAGTACGTTTCATAAATAATGTGATCAGATATTTTCTAATTTAAAGCAAGATAATTTTATATTGAAGGGGATAAATGTGTACAGATGTAGATAAACAAGAATATTTAATTTATTTTTAAAGAACAGTACAATTGCTTATATTTAATTAAAATTCTTATCTTAATCCTAAAGGTTTAATCCTAAAGTATTATCATGGATCAATTTTTAAATACTAATTTAATTTTTATTATTTAAATATTGATAGGTTAAAATAACATTTAAGATTTTATTTAGAATTTGTTTAAAATAATTAGTTCAGTTTATTCTAACATCTTGCAACTTGTATAAAGTAGAAAAATGTAAAAAACTTCAGAGTGTAAAAAAGTATCCTAATTTTGTAGGTGACGTTTCATCCAAGTGCTAATTCAAGTTTAGCACAATTTTTGTTATTAAAAGTTCAACAGTTTAAAATAGCATTTAATAAACTTTTTTCTTTTTTTGAATTTGATATGTGTTTAGTGTACCCTCAGGTCACTGCATAATTTGGCTATTTGAATAGTTTTTCTTGTATCTTCTTTTTCTTGCTTTTTATTAAAATAAGGTTAGTTTTGTTATTCTGACATCTTATAAAGTAAAAAAGTATTAAAAAATTTTTTAATTTCGTGTTTAAATTCTTAATCCAGTATTAACGTAAAAAGATATGAGTAGCACTCTAAGATTAATAATAAAGCTTTACAACATACATAGATCTTTTGGTAATTTAAATCAAAATTAGATTTTTTATATCACAATACTGTTTAATCAGATTATAATTGAATGGACAATAGGATAATCATTTCGGAAAACTAAAGCTGTCCCGCCAAAAGTCATTCGGAAAAGTAATTTCTGTAGTCAACTTACCTGGCTGTCAAATAAACGTAGCGTCATCATTCCGGACTATTGAGTCTTAACAATCGATCTGATATTTGCACAAGAATATAATTGTTATGTAACACAGGAGACGGTACATTTAGTTTGTTAATTCGTTATATTGATTATTCATAAGATCATGCTTGCAAATTTCTCGAAATATTCGTAGAATATTAGATACGACGAATAACGCATAACTGCGCATAACCTAAAAAGTGCTGTGCAAAAAGCTGAAAATATTGATATACTGTAGATATACATGTCGCGCATGTATACTGGAAATACAAATTGAGTCGTTTCGTAACCAAAAAAATGAGAGAGTTAAAAAATATTAGATAATTCTAAATATTTAGATAATTATAGAGTTTTCAATTGCTAATTATGTAAGAAAAGTAGATCTAGTCTCAAAGTTCTAACTAATACAAATTCTAGAAATTATATTTACATGATCGTATATAACGGGGAAAAAATATTTTATGTGACAACAAAAAATTTACTCAAAATCAAAAGTACAGTTGTATTTTATAATTAAAAGTAAAAAAATAAATAAAAAATATTTTGAGAGAACGGTTCAAATCCGCAAGAGATCAGCAAAAGGATAAATATAATTTTTTCAAATATTTTATTCCATAAATATTTATCTTAAATTTCAATACGTATGTTTATTTTACTTAAATTATTATATGAGGAATAATAATTGCTATAAAATAAGACAATCCACATTTGTTAATTTGAAGCACAGAAAGTGCTGTAAGTGTCACAGGTACAGCATCGAGGTGTAGCTTCGGGTGCGTAAATTTCGAATTTCTTTCGCCTGCGTTCGTTATTCATCCGTCGAACGCGAGCACACCGGCGAGTCGAGCGAGTTGCAGTTTTACGCGAGCGTATTTTTTTCGCTTTGGTAGGAAGATATGTGTCTCTCGCGTGTTGGAATGCTGTGCAATGTATCGCGCGTTTATTGTGTTTCGACAATGCGTGCGCGATCGTAAATTCCTTGTTCATTTGCGAAAAGGATCGAGCCATGATGACGTAAACGTAAAGGACAAGAGATTTGATGGAGGAGACATCGAACGATGGCAGAGAAACTATACGGAGTGAGTGATTGTCATATTCATTCTTTCTTGAAGAATTAGTCTCAATATAGGATGTAAAATAAAACTCAATCTTGCTTTGCTAGAATCGCTTTCTAATTCGTATTGCATTATCATGTGACATGAATGATCTAACTTAAGCTTGCTTTAATATCCGCAAGATGACGTATCATTATTAAAACGGATCGAATCGATACTTGAACGTGATCGATTACGACTAGCCTTATTTTATTACGGGCCAATCTTTGTTATATAGTCAAAGGAGCCAACATTGAAAAATGTCGAATATAAATATTTATTTGTAAGTATTTATAATGTGAACGAAATTTTAATTATTTGCTTCGAAAAATGTTTTGCAATATATATTATATATATATATGTGTGTGTGTGTGTGTGTGTGTGTGTGTGTGTTGTGTGTGTGTGTGGGTGTGTGTGTGTGTGTGTGTGTGTGTAAAATATATACATATAAAATATTTTAATATATATACATATATATAATTATTAATATTATATATATTCTACTCATAATATTTTTTTTAATCATTGTGTTAAAAAGTTACAATTTTCTAAATTTAAAGAATCGATGAGATTTACTTTTATCAAATATTGTAACGGTTTATTTCTGAAAAAAAATTTATTTTGGAACTCTTGCAGTTTTGCCTTTTCATTAAAAAATGAATGAACAAACATTCGAGTATCGATTACATGAGCGCGCAGCGGAAAGTATTTTTGAGGAGAAAATACTTGACCAGAAGGAGTGACAGAAATATATTCAGTTTATTTCATATGCACCATCGTGTATTTCACATTTAGCTATTAGAACTCTTTTTTATAGATATTATAATTTTGAACGATACATTTACATATACGTCATAAACACATAAAGTTTTATGTTGGATTAACTCTTTCGGCAGAGGTACTTTCGACTCAAGGCCAGATGGCCAAATTTCTCGTAAAATTTGCGACAGCTTGATTCATTCGGCTTTGTATTGCCATCATCTCGCATTCTATGCTTTGTGAACATGCGTCTGAACTTCCTTACAAGGCAAAGAATCTTACAAGCTATGATATGTATCTTTTTTGTGAGTGCAGTTCACAATGCCTTCTTAGTCCAGTTCCTTAGCCCGACTAATTAGATTAATAAGAGAAAGAAGATTTTCAGATAGAACAAAGACTTTTGATAAAATGTGTCTATATATATTCACATACATATATGTGTGTGTGTGTGTGTGTGTGTGTGTGTGTGTGTGTGTGTGTGTAAATAAATAAATAAATATATATATATATATATATATATATATATATACATACATACACACATGCATGTATACATATGCTGTTTATGAAATTATGTATTATATATATATATATATATATATATATATATATATATATTATATATAAATATATATAAATAAGATATTTGCAGACAAGTATATATTGTTTTATACCTAACGAGAAGATGTATTCTACAACATATGCCATAAATAATTATGTGTTCAACATTATAAGAAAATTCTTTCTACATGTTTATGGAATAATACAATTTTAATTTAAAATATTTATAAAACTTGTAATTAATTTCATACACCGTAAAATCAGATGGCATTGTACATGATAAAACAAGAAACAAGTATATAATTGAAAGGGTTTCAGCTTTAAAACATTTTATAATGAAATTTCATACTTCTTTTGGTAAGAGGAAAGTCATCAAGATTATAACATTGTAAATAAAATGTCATGTATTAATTATAATTAAAATTGTAAATTTATATGATTAGCTATCGATCCGCATTAATAAATAATTTTATATCTGCAATTTAAGATAAGAAAACTTTACGTTCAAAATTAATAAAATCTCAACAAATTCACTTGAAATTTTTACATACGTATGAACTTTACATACAACAGAGTGGATATGTAAATATGCGTGTATGTGTGTGTGTTTTGTGTGCGTGCATTATATATATATGATTTGATAGGTATACGCTCTCGAGAAAATATATGAATATTGTGTAAATACGTATATATAGAGCTTAGGTATACATATGGACAAAAGATAAAAATATATATATGTATATAATTCCAATAGGATAATATATCTTGTAATACACATTCATATTTTGTTGATATGTTCTTAAATGCATTAGGCATTTCGTATGATATGTTTTGAGTTCTTACACAGGTAGATTAACGTTTCGGAAAATATCGAGAGTAGAGGATAATATGTCTTCAGGGGACTCTTGACGATTGTAGCACCAGTGACATGGAAAGCAGCGGTTCGCCGAGAGCTTTTTTCTTTCAATAATGAGACAAAGAACAGATTATTCTACGCATACTCTGAGATTATACATTTTTGTTTGCTGTTGTTGTTGTGTTATTGTTGTATGCGAACGTGATTTCGGAAAACTCTTAACACTGCGTCCTCCCACGATTATGCTTAAAACATTGTATGATCGATCTCAAGTGTCGACGACAACGATTAATATTATAATGAAGTTTTTTCCACAGAGTAATATTTCACATAACAATAGCCACAGACAATATGCATCGTGTATTTAGTATTACGATTTCACTAGCATTACTACAATTAAGAGCGATTTCCGCAATATTATAACTCGACAGAGAGTGATTTCCGCGATTATGTTTTACAGAGCGATTTCCGCGATTTTTTAATAACTTCCTCTTCTTGGTACTTGCTTGGGATATCTTTTTTTTTTAACAAACAATACACCTATATTTGCCATTAAGAGTTAAAATGTCTCCTCTTTTCCCTTCGTCTCTCATCATATATGTGTATATTTATATATAATGCTATGTCTCTGAGTATAAGGTAGCGAAGAAAATTTTCTCCCTCTTTGATATGTATTGTTTACAGTGTAATTAATCCTCCTACAGTCTAAATGTATCGTTTTTCAACTCCATGACGTAGACTTAGATTACAATATACGAGTACAATATACACACTGATAGTGTGCGAAGTTTTTTTTTTTGGAGAAGGGTAGGAGTAAATGTATTCGACGTTAGAGAGTCGATTTAAACGTCTAAGTTATTCCTAAGGGTAACTCGAAACATCGACCGAATTATAAGGTACTTGCGCCTCTTCCAGCTCTCTTCCCCCAGTAGAAAATACTTTTCTGCCATTAAAACCGTCTGAATGACACTTCGCGTTTCTTGCGACGTCCGCCGGACGACCATTCGTAAAGCACCAGAAAGAAAAATAAATACTTTGATCTGTGCGTTTGAATAATGAACGGGACGTGCAGTGGCGGACTTACGGATAACCGGTTTATCGGAGTCTCATTAGAGGCCTCCAGTCTTACTGACGGCTTTCTCAAATTATTGGGTTGACTTACGAGTGTTTGTACATGAAATGTTTCATATATTCAGCAATAAAATGGAAACCGTCATAATTGAAAATATGATTTGGCTCTGCTAGAAATGTTATTTCACTTATTTTATTTGGACTTTAATCCCGCCATTGCACGTGATTAACGATTTCTTTCGTCATATCCCGTTGGCATCCCGACTCATTGAAGTTTCTTGATCTCCAATTAAACATTTTTAGTCAATTCATTAACGGTAGCTCTGTTTCTTTCAGTTGCACTTTCTTCATTTTGTTGTTTTGTCAAGATTGCAAAATATTTTACAAACAAGTTCGAAGTTGTTTTGAGGAAAACAGCTTTTTAATCTCAAATTTAGGGTCTCTTTTAGAATTATTTGTCTGTTCTTTTAGATCTTGATTAGGCTTTCCATCTAATACATGTTTAAATACAAAAGCATTTCTTGCATATCATATTGTATATCACAATTTTGAAAATTCTAAGTAAATTTTAATACACACTTTGTAGTACATGTAGCGAAACTGTATGAAATTGCAGCTGAAAAGTACAGTCTCCCACAATTTTAATGATATTATCGTTCACGGTATCGACATTGAAGTTCTCACGTCATTGAGGGATACGGTATCATTATGTCTATCTATGGTCATAATTTATTGTTCTATTGCTTCGGAAATTCTCAAAAGATCGACTTTGTCAGTCAAAATATCTTACACAGACCAACATAACGAGATTGTCGTTGATTAATGGAATAAAATAATAATCAATGTTGACACTGCGACGATAAGAAAGACTCCACTTCTCTTCTTTGTGCACGCCTCTCTCTTTCTCTCACTTATTATATCTTATTTCTATAACCTTGACTTATCACGAGCAATAAAGTGCTCCACTAATCTCTCTCTACATTTCGAAAGAAAACCCAACCGATAAACCGGTTAGATAATCCTTTTTCTCAAAACTGGTAATCGCCTACATGAAAGGGAGAAGATCTTTATTATTTTTTATTAATTGAAAAGTTTTAATTAATTAATAATTAATAAACTTTCAATTGGCGATTTGTTTCCACTTTTGCTTTGCCTTCATCAGAGATTCACAAGTGGAACCTGGGCAACATGTAATCATTGTACACGCATTTCCTTTCGTAGCAAGATTCTTACCTCTATATCATATTAAGAAACATCTTTGTCGAATGGCGCTTTTAAACATCAGCGCATTCATCTTTATCACGACTATACTAGCATGTCCCTTATCCCTAGAGACCTATAAGACGGCTTATTATGATATGTGTTATAGGTTTTTTTTTCAGTCGCGCTATATTCGAAGAAGAAATCTCTTCGAAGTAACATCTCCCCGAGTAACATTTAATTCAACTTTTTTGTCGCACGCTATTATACTTCCTGGTGTATCGTGGCATAGAGTAGAGTTAGGACTAGAAAGGAGATCGAGATAATGTCGAATCGACAGACTTAGACCTAGGTATCTTCACAACGACTAAAGGAGGATTTGATTTTCTCGTAGCTTATCTTATACTTCCCATTCGTCGTGAGTCGACGAGCGAGCGTTTAGGCGAACGGCATCCGCTTGAACAGACGGTTGCCCTGTCCGGTGATCCGTTTCTCGCCGGAAGTGTACTGGATCACGGACTTTATCTGATCCGTTGCCACCGGCCCGATGCAAACTAGGGGATCTTTGAAGTACGAGCAAACCTACCAAAATATTTTCACATAGTTATTACAATTATCGAATTATTGTTCTATTTAGCGATTATACTTGACATTAAAAAAAGTTATATTTGTAGATCAAGATGTTAAAAAAAAAAATGTTTTACCATGCGCACAACTTTGTTAAAGAGAAAATATTTCCATATAGTTATTACAATTATCAAAACTATTGTTTTATTTGGTGATTATACTTGACATTTAAAAAAGTTATATTTGTAGATCAAGATGTAAAAAAAATGTTTTACCATGCGCACAACTTTGTTAAAGAGAAATAAAATTTTATAATAAATTTTAGACGTAATTACGCTTTATAATTATAATAGTTAGGTATTGTTACCTTTCTAGGAGTTTGCCGGTGTCGCCTTTGCAACTGACAGCATAGCCCACGGGTGATGTCACACTCGCTTGATATAGTGCACTCCTCATCTGTAAGTACGTAAAATATAATTTTCTTATGATCTTACAAAATATATATATATATATATATATATAGTATATATATATATATATATACATATAAATATGAAACTATGGTTGCATTTTTTGCCACACACTTTCAGCATTAAAAACTTGTAATGTATGTAATCCCAAGTAGCACGTAAAGTTGTAAAACAGCTGTGATATTGTTGCAGTTTAAATTACAGCATTTTTTTCTAGCACAGCTACTGCCACAACATTATTATAACGTTTTGACAATGTTGTAGTAGTAAAAATGGGATAACATTTTTAGGTTTTCAAAATATTGCTGCTGTTATTTGACTGTTTAGCTATTTTGCTATAAACAAGTTATAATAACCTCTTCACAGTAAAATAGTGTCTGTCACAATGACTTCACAGCTATCAAAATAGCTGAAATAGCTGTTGCAGTATTTTGACATTTTTATTAGCTGTTGTAGCGCTTTTGCAGCTAAAAATAGCAAAAATAGCATTTGCTGTAAATCAAAGCTGGCCGAAACGTTATAACATTGTTATAACCACTTTTTGCTGTCGCAGCTAATATAGTTAGACTGTGTTACTTGGGATGCGTGTAAACTTAGATTTTTAATATTAGCAGTGTATATCGAACACGGTGTATATATGTTCTCTACTTCAAAAAACAAAATATACGTACTGTATAATTTGTTTGAACTGGTTGGCGGTTGACACGATTTTGTTTCGCGTCCAGGTATTTCGGAGCACATTAATCCAGTTTCGCATCGGTATCCCGTCTGCAAAGCTCGCCTTGTTTCATACCAAAATCGTAGACGCATGTTCCAACAACTGGAATTTTATACTTATATGACTCTTGATTGTTTTCTTATCAAAAAGAATAAGAAATAGGATATTTTTATTAATTGAAAAGATTCAATCAAAAGGATTAGAAAATTGTCAGAAAATCGTAGTTTAGTTTTGATAATTTTTTGTGGCAAATTACATAAATGTATGAAAGTAGAAGATAATTGTGAATAGAAAATATTTTTTCTATTTTATACATAGAAAAAGAGATGTTTCGAAGAAAATCTTGTTTTGAAATAATAAATAATTAAAGTGAGATTACATAGCGTTAGATAGGTATAACTGCTTATATGAAGACTTTTGTTTCATTAGGAGTATATACTTTTATTATTCAATAATAATTTTCATATCAAAGAGAATAAATAGAATAGAAAATGACAATACCTTCAAATAATATCTTCAAAAATCAACATTTTTTAAAACATCATTACTATCAGAATAATTATATTGTGCTCTTCAGATGACTATAATATTATAATATCGAAAATAAAAATATATTTCTGCTGATATAATCTAAGATTATCAAATTCTTAAAAAATGTTTCAATTATATGTATTATAAGCGAGAATTATCATTGTTTCATACATATAAGCAAGAAATTTTTTTAAACAAATAAGTTTTTTACTTGTATAAATATTCCTCAAAATTTTACTTTTGATATGTTTATTCAGTTTGTTATAAAAATTGATTTTTGCGCAATTTTCAATCTTCCATTCCCCTTAATTAATAGAGATAAATTTTTAATTGGCATGTCCTCTTTTTTTACTTACCTCCATCGAGATTTACACAAATGGAACCCGGGCAACAGTGGTCATTGTACACGCATTTCCTCTCATAGCAAGGTTCTTCTGTTGGTTCGATTCCTTCGTACATACCACCCAATCCTTCTGAAGATCCGACTGCTTTATTTAAAATATATAATTTATAAGACCCTAAATGCATTCTGTTTAGGAACACATACTATGGATTTTGAGTTTGCGAAATAATTTTTGTTAGGAAAAACTGAGAAATAGGATGGTATGTGTAAAAAGATCTGCTTTTAAAAAATAATAAGTTACTTTTTAATTAAATAAAAAATAGT
>NW_023415431.1:0-22833 GCF_013373865.1 Monomorium pharaonis | reverse complement strand
GTTATTTATATTTATTATAATTTATTTCTAAATATATAATATACAGGGTGTTTGGTAAAGATTTATGCAATTTTTATAAGCAGGTAGAGCGCATTAAGCTGAACATAAAATCCTCATCGTTTTTCCATTTTCACAATAGTTAACGAGTTATAGACTTGTAAAATTTTCTGTATTAGCCCGGCCTACCGGCAAATGCAAGCACGCCGAGCGCCCGACCACGGCGGCCGCCCCTCCCTAGCGCTTGAACCTTGAGATTGCTAGGCGCGCGGAGGGAGTTGTTACAACAAGCGGCAATGGCTACGCACAATGTGTACGTGTACATACATGTGTACAAAAAATATCAGTTCTAATGCTTAAAGAAGCAATTACTAAATTTATTTTTTTTTAATAAATAATGATTATTTTTAATAAAAAATTTTTTTGGTGATAGTCTTAAATGTCGTAAACTGTCATAAATTTTAAAAGAAGCTATTATCATGTGCTCAAAACAAATTTATCCTTCTTTAAACAACATTAGAAAATTTTATTGATTAAAATGGAAATAACAACCAAATAAAATGTTTCAACTTTATATTCTTAATTGTTTCAACTTTATATTCTTAATTAAAAATTAAATAACGAGGATATTTATATTTTTAATAAAATTAATCCTTGTGATAGACTTATAATACACGGAAAAAACTTTGTGGTAAAATTACTATGGTAAGTAGTAAACGCGTGCTAAGGAGGAATTATGAAAATTTTATTATGTTCTTCATCAAATTACGATAATATTTACACTACTTATATGATATAATTCTCTGAAATTTCTTCTTACAGTTCGTGGTTACTATCATAAATAATAAATCATACATAATTTTACTATAAAATTTTCTCCGTGTAGATTTACAAATATATGAATTTATTAAATGTTTGAAAACTTATAAACAATATTTATTTAATTCAAGAAAATTTAGTATGTAATGTGTGTGTATTTGGTGTGCGGTGCGTGTGCGTGTGTTTGTGTGTGTGCGGGTGCGTGTGTGTGTGTGTGTGTGTGTGGTGTATGTACGTACATACGCGAGAAAAGAATAATCACTTTGTGACAGGAAAATGAATAATCATTCCTTAGTTCGCGATTTTATATCACTATTATTATTCATGCTGATTACTATACGATACACGCACACGTAGAAAAATATGATTCTAGTTTTAAGAAAATCAATTATTCATTTTAATTTTATTCTTTTTTAATAATTATCTTATTTTTAATGGTTGAAAAGAATATTATATTGATAATAAACACCTCACTTTACACAAAACAAATAATGTTTAACATTTTCGTGTATGTATCACACACACACACACACACACACACACACACACACACACACACACCAAATACACACACATTACATACTAAAATTTTCTTGAATTAAATAAATATTGTTTATAAGTTTTCAAACATTTAATAAATTTATATATTCGTAAATCTACACGGAGAAAATTTTATAGTAAAATTATGTATAATTTATTATTTATGATAGTAACCACGAACTGTAAGAAGAAATTTCAGAAAATTATATCATATAAGTAGTGTAAATATTATCGTAATTTGATGAGAAACATAATAAAAATTTTCATAATTCTTCCTTGGCACGCGTTTACTACTTACCATAGTAATTTTTACCATGAAGTTTTTTTCGTGTATTATAAGTTTATCACAAGAATTAATTTTATTAAAAATATCCTCGTTATTTAATTTTTAAATTAAGAATATAAAGTTGAAACAAACATTTTATTTGGTTATTATTTCATTTTCATCGATAAAATTTTCTAATGTTGTTTAAAAAAGTATAAATTTTTGTTTAGCACATGGTAATAGCTTCTTTTAAAATTTGTAATGACAGTTTACGACGTTTAAGACTATCATCAAAAAATATTTTTTATTAAAAATAATCATTATTTATTAAAAAAAATCAATTTAATAATTACTTCTTTAAGCATTAAAATTGATATTTTTTTGTACACATGTATGTACACGTACACATTGTGCGTAGCCATTGCCGCTCGTTGTAACAACTCCCCCCGCGCGCCTAGCAATCTCAAGGTTCAAGCGCTAGGGAAGGGCGGCCGCCGTGGCCGGGCGCTCGGCGCGCTTGCATTTGTTGGTAGGCCGGGCTAATACAGAAAATTTTACAAGTCTATGGACGGGATTCATAGACCGATCTTAAGCTCAAGCTTTGTCTTAAGTCTAGCTTCGAGCCGACTTGAGACTTACTTAACCAATGAAATAACAGCATTGACGTCTCAAGATCGTGCTAAGCTGGAACTTGAATAAGATTTGACTATGAATTCCGGTCTATAACTCGTTAACTATTGCGAAAATGGAAAAATGATAAGGACTTTATGTTCAGCTTAATGCGCTCTACTTGCTTGTAAAAATTGCATAAATCTTTACTAAACACCCTGTATATACATGGAGGAGGAATTGCTATGGTTTCATGTAGACCGAAAGTGTTCCAAGCCATAGACATAGTATATATCTAGACTGAGCATTGCGGGAGTAGGGGTAAAGTTCAGAGGGAAAAGACTAGCATGCTTTGGGTCATACATTTCTCTCTCGTTCGCGCATATGTACAAGTGCAAAAGATGGATTTTGCACTTGTACACATGCGCGAACGAGAGAGAAAGGTATGACCCAAAGCATGCTAGCCTTTTCCATCTGAACTTTAATCCTACTCTCGCAATGCTCAGTCTAGATATACTATGTCTATGGTCCAAGATCTGTCCGAGAGAGAAAGGTATATTATGATACTCGCTTTCTCTGCGCATGCGTTAAATATCATTGGCCTAGTTTACATCGTGCATTTGATACGCGTATCAAATAGTAAATAACTAGTGAATGTGTTTAATCATTAGCTTAAATTCACTACTTGATACGCGTATCAAATGCACGATGTAAACTAGGCCATTATCTGCACCGCAGTTTCAACACTTCTTGTGCACTTTTTGTGCTCTTTTGTACTTAATTACGAATTGTATATGTGTGTGAAACAATGCCAGCCATTGTACATATAGCGTTCGACGCATGCGCAGAGAGAGCAAGTATCATGATATACCTTTCTCTCTCGCACAGATCTTGGACACACTTTCACTGCTGACATTCCTCCTCCATGTATATATACTCAAAGGTTCCACTGTAAAAATCAGGGGGTCAATCATGAATCTTTTCCCTAGCGTGAACTTGTGAAAAGTAAAACAGTGAACCTCAATCAGTGAAAAATAAAAAGATTGACATTAATTTGTATTGTTCAACATGGCAACTGCGTTTTTTATTATTCTTTAATAAATATCAAAACCAAAACGATCAAAATCAAAACAACCCCTACAGCATGAAATATTGCTGCAACGTTGCAGAAATATTGCAATAGTGCATAATATAACCAATATTGCAGAAATATTGTAGCAATATTACAAATATAATATTCCCTAGCAAATGTTGCACAATATTGCAGCAATATTACAAATGTAATATTTCTTAGCAGATGTTGTGCAATATTGTAGCAATATTACAAATGTAATATTTCCTAACAGATATTGCACAATATTGTGGCAATATTATATTGCAACCGTGCAAAATTTATTTCCGTATAATCCGTATTTCTTAATCTAGAACTAACAATAAGTAATATTTTACATAGTTTTAAGGGACAAATAAAAAATAGAGCAGGATATTTTTATTTTAAATTTTTATGTAAGATTAGAGCTAAAAGATACATAGATGTGCAACAAATTCTGTAATCACGACAGCGTTGCGTCCCATACTAGATTGAGTGAAGCAAGTCCAGAAGATGTTCACTCTGACTTATATATATAATACATTAATTAAACATGTGTGAACCATACATGCATGTGTAATTCTAGCGTATAAATTGATCAGGATGGGCATTTTCTGGACTTGCTTCATTTTAATGCTTACTTAAATCTAGAATGGAACGATATTCGATATCCGTTGGTGTATGTTTAATTTAATTAATTACTTTTTAATTAATAATTTTTTAATTATTGTGCCGTAACGGTATGACAATAAATTCATTTTTCGTTTTTCGTATAATACACATCTTACATATTATTTGATTAATTTAACCACCTGCAACATTTCCTTCATATTGCGCATTAACGTTTCAGAAATATTACAGCAATCTTACAAGAAATATTGCAGCAATATTGCTGAAATATTACAGAAATCTTACGGGGAATATTGCAGAAATATTGCAGACATATTGCACAATATTGTTTTGGAGCGGACATAGGAATATTGCTGCAATATTGCAGCAATATTTTCTGCAATATTCCAATCTTGCAAAATAATATTTCTGCAACGTTGCCGCAATATTTCATGTTGTAGGGGAATGATCAAAATAATTTCCGCGTAACAAGAAAGATATTAAAATATATATATATATATATATAGATAGAGAGAGAGAGAGAGAAAGAGAGAGAGAGAGAGAGAGAGAGAGAGAAGAGAGCGCTTTTATGTAATTATTTATAAATTTACATAATTTTACACACACACACACACGCGCGCGCACACACAAATATATACACACACAGAAAAAAAAGCCAATAACATATGTAATTGTGAGCTACTAACTACATAAAATACTCAATACAATAATATTTACTGTTAATGCTCTAACACTCTTTTTTTTCTTCTTTCTTACACACACACACTCTCTCTCTCTCTCTCCGCTCCTTCTTTCTATAAAAGTCGCTGTTTCTTCTTCTGTTTCCTTTTCTGCTTCTTCTTTCTACAAAAGTCGAAACTCTCTCTTTCTCCTACCAATCTATTTGCTTTCTTTCTTCTTCTTTTCTAAAAGATTATAAAATTTTAAAGATATTATTGTTATTCCCTATTATATTATTACTTAATATATCTCTTTATTACTTATCTTATTACTTACACACTTTTAATATAACCAATTTTGACTTGAAAACACAACTGTCAAACACTACGAAGCATGCGGCTCAATGATCAGCGAAATAACCAATCAGCATCGCGGATTAAAGGCAACAATTCTTCGAGACTTTCGAGATGACTTCGATACATTCGATAAATAAATAACATGTCTTTTTTAGAAAAGGACTAGAACATGCACGCGCTTCGCGCGCGCTAACTGTTATTTTTTTATTTGTTATTATACTTTGCATAATAAAATTACTACCGCATATAATATATACACAATTTGTTTATTTCTTGTACTTCTCAAACTTTGGAAGGGGTTACATGGCATGATTACATATTTACATAGAATTTTTAACAACTATTTACGTTCATTTCTCGTCTCTAATACATTTTTCATTTATTTTGTACCTATATCAATCTCTGATAACATTTTACTAATAGAGAAATTTTGTTAGCATTTTTGTAAATAATTTTTATACAGTTGTAAAATTCATCGTTTTAAGATAGATTTTCCAGAGAAATAACCATCAAATCGACATCAATTTGATTTAATCAATGCAATTTATATCAATTCTCTCTTAATTTGATATCAATTTGATGGGTTATTTTTCACTGAGTTATGCGTGTTACTGTGAAATTGGCACCGCAAGTTTTCATAAGAGTTCTACTTGCACCCCAAGTAGTTCTAGAGTTGCTGATAAATTTCAGAAATAGTTCCGTTGATTTAGTTAAAAAAATGAAATTTTAAAAATGAGGTCCTAACTTCCCGTGGCACCTCATTAATAAAAATTGAACGTTTTAACAGCAGTTCTACTTGCACCCGCAATAGTTCTAGAGTTCCTGATAGATTTTAACAATAGTTCTGTACATTAAATATATTTAAGCAATTTTTTAATTTGGCTGTTGGCACCGCACCACAAGAGTAAAGTACCACTGTCTGGCGAGTTCCAGCCAACTTTATGGCATTTTCTAACAATTCTGCAATAATGTTTCAAAGCTTTTTGTAGGTTTTGTCGACAGTTCCGGTCTTTAAGCATTTTTAAACAATTTTTTTATTAGACGGCTGGCACCGTATTAAAAGAGTAAACTACCTTTTTATAGCGAGTTCCAGACGAGTACATAGGATTCTCCATAACAATATATTTCTACAATAGTTCCAAAGCTTTTTGCAAGTTTCGTCCACAGTTCAGGTCTTTATGCATTTTTAAACAATTTTTTATTTGATTCTGGCTCGCACTATTAGATATGAATACTACGTTATTGTATTTAAATTTCAGCCAATTTTATGGTATCTAATATGTATGTGTTAGTAATGTAATTGACATTTTTTAAATTTTAGAGTTGGGTTAATTAATCTATTTTTTTAACTAACAAGGAACCTCGCGAACCCGAATATTCAGATTTTAATGAAACTTGGCATAAATGTAGAGGGGGTAAATACATGAATTTAGGAATTTTTAGTTGGTGCTTATAAACGGTTTGAGGGGGTGAAACCACCTTTCAAAGTTGAGACGTTTTTGCGTTTTTCTCGATATATCTCGCAAACTAAACAAAATATAAAAAAATGTTTCATACAAAAGTATAAAAAACAAATAACAAAGTTTTTTTTTAAAAAAAAATTTTTTTTTAAATAATAAATAGCACAGTTAAATAGGGATATTTATACTGTAAGACTTTTGTATGAAACATTTTTTTATATTTTGTTTAGTTTGCGAGATATATCGAGAAAACGCAAAAATGTCTCATCTTTGAAGGATGGTTTCACTCCTTTAAACTGTTTATAAGCACCAACTAAAAATTTCTAAATTCATGTATTTACCCCCTCTACATTTATGCCAAGTTTCATTAAAATCAAAATTTTCGGGTTCGCGAGGTTTCCTTGTAAGTTAATGAAATTTAATTAATTATAAAATTAATTCTATTATGTTAAAAGTTACGTAAATATATACTAATTCTATTAAATTTACGTTAAGATTAATTTGTTTCTAGTTAAAATAAAAGTTAATTTTGAGAAACTTTTTTATATTAAATTAAAAGGCCATATGATTTGTTTAAGTTAAATTACCAACATAATTACAGTATTGATCGTCAAATATATTTAATTTTAATATAATATTTTATTTGTAAATTAACTTACAATGTCGCTCTATTGTTAACCAGTAATTCATGACATGTATAAATACTTATCGTGAGAGGTTTAGAAAGGGGTTACGTATAAATACAATTGTTTGTCAAATGAACTGTCGACAAAACCTACAAAAAGCATTGGAACTATTACAGAAATATATTGGAGAATGCTATGTAGTTGTCTGGAACTCGCTATAAAATGGTAGTTTACTCTTGTAGTGCTGTGCCAGCCGTCTAATAAGAAAATTGTTAAAAAATGCTTAAAGACTGGAACCGTCAACGAAATCTGAAAAAGCTTTAGAACTATTGCAGAACCATTGAAAAATGCTATGTACTCGTCTGGAACTCGCTATAAAATGGTAGTTTACTCTTGTAGTGCGATGCCAGCCATCTAATAAAAAATTGTTAAAAATGCTTAAAGACCGGAACTGTCGACGAAACCTGCAAAAAGCTTTGGAACTATTGCAGAACTATTGAAAAATACTATATACTCGTCTGGAACTTGCTATAAAATGGTAGTTTACTCTTGTAATGCTGTGCCAGCCGTCTAATAAAAAAATTATTTAAAAATGCTTAAAGACGGAAACTGTCGACGAAATCTACAAAAGCTTTGGAATTATTGCAGAACTGTTAGAAAAGGCTATAAAGTTGGCCGAAATTCGCTAGACAGGGGTACTTTACTCTTGTGGTGCCAACAGCCAAATTAAAAGATTGTTTAAATATATTTAATGTACGGAACTATTGCTAAAATTTATCGGGAACTTTAGAACTATTACGGGTGCAAGTAGAACACTACAGGTGCTGTTAAAACGTTCAATTTTTATTAATGAGGTGCCAGGAAAATTAGCACCTCATTTTTTAAATTTCATTTTTTTTAACTAAATCAACGGAACTATTTCTAAAACTTATCAGGACCTCTAGAATATTTGGGGTGCAAGTAGAACTGTCATGAAAACTTGCGGTGCCAACTTCACAGTGACTGACACAGTGGGTCGTGCTATAGCTAAAGCGGCTCAGCGCTTCTTTTAGTGCGCTCTCTTTCGTACAAATTGAAAAATTTGCATTTTGTTTATCCATTCAAGATATCCAAAAACTATAATAGACTTTTGTTCACCTTTATTTTACTGTTCTTTTAAATTTTATTTTTTGTATATTAAATAATTTTCCTCATCTTTTGTGCATATAAATATTTAGTACACAATATCATGTTTTTTGGTAAAAAAAAACAGTTATGTGATCTTTTTATATCAATAGATCCTTTTTATTTTTTGTGCATAATATTATTAACAAAAAACTACTTTTTCTATTTTTTTTTAGATCTTCTTTACTGTCTTTTAATTTTTTTTTCTTATATAATAAATAAATTCCTTCATTATTTTGTGCAAAAAAGTATTGAGATAAAGTAATCAAAAAGTAAATATTTTACAAAATATTTTATAGCTTAGTTTTTTGTATAATAAGAAATATTTTGAAACATACAAATTACAAAATATTTTCTAAAATATTCATTTTTTATCATTTTATTTTAATAATTTATATTATGCACAAAAAAGAAAGAAATCAATTGATATAAGAAAACCACATAGCTGTTTTTACAAAAAACTATGACATTTTGTGCATATAAATATTTGATGAAATATTACGTTTTTTTTTTTTGTAAAAACAGTTATGTGGTCTTTTTATGCCAATAGATTCTTCTTATTATTTTATGTATAATATCATTACAATAAAACGATAAAAATGAATATTTTACAAAATATTTTATAATTTTTATAAAACATTTCTTGTTATGCAAAAAACTAAACTATAAAATATTTCGTAAAATATTCATTTATTATTATTTTATTGTAATAATATTATGTATAAAACAATAAGAACAATCTATTTTTATAAAAACCACATAACTGTTTTTTTTAAAAAATTATGATATTCTAACAAATATTTATATGCACAAAATGTCATAATTTTTTATTCTTTTTCTTATTTTGTGCATATTATTAAAATAAAATGATAAAAAATAAATATTTTACAAAATATTTTATAATTTATTTATAAAATTTTCTTTATTATACAGAAAACAATGTCGTTTTTTTTTTAAATATATAAATGGAGAAAAAGAGAGAGAGAGAGAAAAGGAGAAAAAGAAGAAAAACAAATATAAAACCATGTAATGATGTCAAAAATATACATAGTTATTTTTTAAAAATCATATTTATATAAAAAACATAATTATTAATATCATGTTTTTTGTAAAAACAGTTTTGTGATTTTTGTATCAATTGATTTTTTTTCTTATTTTATGCATAATATTATTAAAATAAAATGAATATTTTACAAAATATTTCATAGTTTTTTCATAGTTTTTTTTTGCATAACAGGAAATATTTCATACAAATTATAAAGTGTTTGTAAAATATTTATTTTTTATCATTTTATTTAATAATATTATGCACAAAATAAGAGAAAGGATCAATTGGTATAAAAAAACCACATAACTGTTTTTTACAAAAAAACATACCCAGCAAACACAAAGTTACATGTAACGTGCCTGTTAGTTATAATTTCTCACTCAACAATGTAATTGTAATATAACACACGTGTTATATTACAATTACATTGTTGAGTGGGAAATTATAACTAACAGGCACGTTACATGTAACTTTGTGTTTGCTGGGTAATATTATGTAATATTTATATGCACAAACATCATGGTTTTTTTTCTTGTTAGAACACTTACGTGGTTTTCTTATACCAATTGATTCTTTCTCTTATTTTGTGCACATTATTAAAATAAAATCATAAAAAGTGAACATTTTACAAAATATTTCATAGTTTCATTTTTTGCAAAAAGGAAACATTTTATATAAATTATTAAATATTTCGTAAAATATTTATTTTTCATCATTTTATTTTAATATTATAAAAAAACCACTCTTTTTACAACAAAACATGATGTGTATTAAGTATTATATTATAAATATATTTTTTATATAAATGATTTTTATACAAATTTTGTAAAAACAGCTATGCATTTTTTTATATCATTACCTGATTTTGTATTTGTTTTTCTTTCTTCTTTCTTTTCCTTTCTCTCTCTTTATTTCTCTCTGTATTTCTCTCTGTATTTATCTCTGAAAAAACTTAGCATTGTGTAATAAATATTGGATTATATAAATTACAACTTACTTGATCGACTCTTTTCATCAAATTTGACAGCTACTCTCAAAATTCAGACTAAACTGTCAAATCACAACTCTCGCACACGAAGCGAGTCAAGCGCGAGACAGCCAATCGCGATCGGAATAAAGCGGCAACCATGCAATCGCGATTAGCAGGCAACTTTAGGGTTACATGGCTATTTTATAAGAGGATAAGAGGATTCACATTATAAAATAAATATATTTTTTGAATAGAATAAAAAACTGACAATAGATTCTTAAAGTACAACTCTTCCCCTTTCCATTGATCACCATTTTAATTACTTTATCTATTTTTTTCTAATAAATATGGGCGTTTAAAAAAAAAACAAATTTTTACAAAAATTTTTCGTTCTTTTCTCATTCTTTTCAAAAAATCTCTTTTCTTTTAATATCTTCGATTTTTCAGCCAAGACCATCATAATTCTGAGATTTTTTTCCTTTCGATTAAAAAAAAAGAAGTGAAAATTGATTAAATACATTTGAAGATACAAGTCAACGAAATTTTGGGGTTAGTGTAACCCTTGTGTGTAGGAATCGGGAGAAAAATAAGGTGTGTAGGCAGAGGGTTATATATATATAAATTACATTGTTAATATATTCGTATTTTTATTTTATATACATTTTATATATTTATATTAACAGTATTATACATCATATTTTCTTACCTTTCTAATTACAGTTAACTGCATGGTAATCAAATAAGATGGAAATTTAGCGCGTTAAAGAAGTTATATAATAAAAAAAGGGATCATAATCGTACTAGTGGAAATGCTCCAAAGGCTCTTGATAAATTTGAAGAACCAATTAAAGAAATTTCAGGTGATAAAAGTGGTGATGCTATTAAAAAAAATTCTTTCAATTCACCATTATTAAAGCAAACTTCATTGAATCAATCACAAGAACAAAATATAATATTGTTAGAAAATGTTGATAGAGAAAAAAAATTAATGATATTCAGAACAATATAAAAATAAATCAAATGAGGAAGCATGACATACCTGAAACAGACTCAGAGAATATTGATATTGAAGAAGCAATAAATAGTGGACAGAATAATATAAAAATAAACCAAGTAAAAAAACATAGTGTACATGGAACAGGCTCTAAAGTTGCTCGTACAAAATTAGAATTGGAGAAACAGTGGTTAGAACATTTAAAAATCATACATCAAAAATATGAAGATAGAAGTAGTCATGATGGAAATAAACATAACAAAAATAGAAGAACTAGAATTGAAAAGGGAAAAACTAAATTAAAAAAAAAGAAAGTAATACAAGAAATAAAATTCAACAAAATGATAGAGCGAGAAAAAGTTTCGATTGAAAAAGAAAATGTGATTTATTAAGAAATATGATTCAACTCAGAAGTATTTTTAATTAGAATATTTAATAACAAATATTATTTTTTGATTTATTTTTTATTTTTAAAGTTTAAGGTTTTTATTTAATAAAAGTTTAAAGTTTAAAATATTTCTGTTTATATTATAACTTTTTCAAATTTAGTTAAAGAGAGAACATTATATATAAAGTGATATGAAATGTGTTCAGTAATTTAATTTTTCTATATTAACATTTTCTAAGTCATTTATTTTTAAAAGTAAAAAAATATATTTTATCAATTAAACTAGATTGTGTTTAGGCTAAAAACTAGACTGAAATTATGTGATATTACATGCTTATTTTTAAATTTAAAATAATATTACATTATGTTTATTAAAAAGTAAAATGTGAATAAAATAAAAACGATTAATATAAGTATTGATAATTATTTTATTTCTTTCTTCCTGTTCTTTTATTCTATATTATTATTAATATTATATTTAATTATTAAAACTTTTATTTAAATAATATATACAGATATCTGTACATCAATTATGAGTATAAGTCTATTTGTTTTACATAAACGTCATAACCCAGCAAACACAAAGTTACATGTAACGTGCTTGTTAGTTGTAATTTTCCACTTAATAATATAATTGCAATATAACACACGTGTTATATTACAATTACATTGTTGAGTGGGAAATTACAACTAACAGGTACGTTACATGTAACTTGGTGTTTGGTGGGAATTTAGATTATTACATGATTAATTATTACAAGGATACATTTCCTGAAATAATAATATTCGACGGTCCAGGTTTCCTGCGTGTGCATTTTCGTCTCTTTGCTCGTCATAGTTTTCTAACTCATTTTGTTCTAAGTTTTCTTCAATATAGAAATCTTCACCATTATCACCGTTATTTAAGCATATATTGTAAAGCACACAACATGCTATTATAATTCGAGTCATAAAATAAGTATCACGTAACGGTAGCTTTTGTAATTGTCAAAATCGACCTTTTAAAATACCGAAAGCTCTCTCAACTACTACTCGAGTTGCTGAAACTTTTCTATTAAACTCTATTTGTTCTATCGTAAGATTACCATTATCTTTAAAGGGAGAGACAATCCATTTCTTTGCTACCCTATATTGTAACCTTTATCTCCTAATAAAAAAGTATTATTTGGAAAAATGTTTCTCTTTCCAGTTCAGCAACGCGAAATAGCTCTGGGGCTTGATTCTTGAATTCATTTGCAAGAAAACGTATGCGCAAATACCCGCTCTAACAGAAAAGTTGCAAGTTTATTGGTTGAAAGCCATACGATAGCCAATAAATTTTCAACTTTTCTGTAAGAACAGAATTTGCGAATACGTTTCTCTTGCAAATGAATTCAAGAATTGAGCCCCTGATCTTTTCAACATACGAACGTCGTGAAAAGATCCTGGATCACCGCAATATATATTAATAAATTTCATGTTATTATCGGTAACAGCTTGTAAGAGAATAGAG
This sequence comes from Monomorium pharaonis, assembly GCF_013373865.1. Taxonomy (NCBI): domain Eukaryota; kingdom Metazoa; phylum Arthropoda; class Insecta; order Hymenoptera; family Formicidae; genus Monomorium; species Monomorium pharaonis. The sequence goes on along the minus strand of NW_023415431.1, from coordinate 9,725 downwards.
TAACAATATTGCTTCCTATTAAAATATTGCCTACCATTTTCTTCAGGCTTATTAATATAGATATGCGAGCCATCTATGGCTCCAATACAGCTACGAATACCAGCTATTTCTTGAAATTTGCCAGATACTTCAGTTATATTATTTCCTTCGGACCATGTAACAACTTCAGGCACTAAAGTAACTAGCCAATTAATAATTCGACGTATAATGCGAAATACAGATGATAATGATATGTTAAAAAGATTGGCTAATGTTCGATGTGGTTTTTTATTATTGAGGAACCAAAGACTCATCAATAAACATAACTCCGCAGATTTCTTTTTTTTTCCATAATTATGTAATGGTATAAATCTACTTGTTTCTAAAGATTCTGTAAAACAAATATATGTAATTAATTTTACATTCCCAGACAGCATTGGATATCGTGCGAATATTCTACTCTCATACGGAATGTACTATGATCGTACCGAATACGTAAAACATTCATATAACGTCTCAGTAGAAGGTCATTTTGGTATATCCTCAAGATAAACTTAGAATATACCCAGGTAGCAAGGTGTCGTCTAATTGACGGCATTTTTTGGTCATTTTACGACGAACCAGACGTCATAATGTCGAGATAAAATGACGTCTAAATGTCGTAAAACTGACGTACATTTGTCTTATCTTAACGATGTCATATATTGACGTCAAAAATACGTCATTATTTTCATATTATTGACGTCATTTTCAAGAAGCTAGTATCGTACATTTGACGGTATTTTATTGTTATTTTTATGACAAAACATAGGTTTTTAGATTACATTTAATAAAGACAACACTTTAACGTCATTTTTATGACTATCCCAGGTAGTAAAAGCCGTTATTTTGACGTTTTAGAAACTATTTCGGGTACATGTCCTATATATGCAGTACTTGCATTATGAAAATATCGAAATAACATAATTATAATGTAAAAAAAAATTTACGTTGTTTCTCAACAAGAATCGTGACCCACCATACCATAGTCACATTTGGGATTGCCTAACTTCCGCGGTCACCCATCCAACTCTGAACCGCCGTCGACGTTGCTTGACTTCGAAGATCGTACGCTACCTAGCACTTTGTGATGATTCATGAACACTTGATGCTCATGAATACATATTTGTTATAGATCAGTTCAATAGATGCGGGAAACATGAAACTTGTAGTTAACTAATATTTTTATAAATAAATATAAATTTACAGGTTTTTTCCTGATTTTTACATATGCGAAATAACATGTGGAATAACTTATAAAAATATGTTTTTGCTCTGTTCTTTTGATAAAACTAAATTATATCTCAGACAGAACGCAATATTTATAAAATATTTATAAAATATTTATAAAATATTTATAATATTTATTTAAATATTTTATAAATATTTATCCAAATATTTTATAAATATTTTTGTGGTCTTAGATTTGACAAATCATAGAGATTTATCATAAATATTATAAAAATATTTATGAAATATTTATAAATATTTATATAACATTACTTATACAAATCTTTATCTTTTATTTACCATAAATATTATATAAAATATTTAGTCTATATTTTAATAATATGTTGAATAAAGATTTTTTTTTTCGTGTATATAAAATATGTGTAAAATATTTATATAATATTTTGAAAAAATAAATATTAATAAATATTAATAAATATTTATCATAAATATTATGTGCTGTCTGGGATGATTCTAAACTATTAATAGTATTAATTATATAAAATATTGTATTAATTTTAATAATGTTGTTTATTGACCAATCTTTAATAATGATTAATAGTTATAGGTAGCAAGGTGTCGTCCACTAGACCTCAATAATTCGTCATTTAAGGTTAAATCGTCAATTATTACAAAGAATTATAATTAACGTCAGTAATTAGTCACTAATAAAACCTTATTAATACGTCGTAAAATGATCAATTAATAACTAACTTAGTCAAGAATATGACGTCGGAAAAATGTTGTAGAATGGATAAATGACTGACGTAATTAATAGGTCAAAAAATGACGTTACTATTACGTCTTAATTTGGTAACATGACGTCTGCGACCTTACATGACGAATTATTGACGTCGTATTAACGTCACCTTGCTACCTGAGTAGTGACTGAACTTCGCAACTCCTACTGAATGTACTGAGATTATATCTAATATACTCAAAACGTCCGTAAAATATCCTATGATATATCTCGTGTATATCTATTACATATTTCCAAAATATCCGCGTAATATCGAAAGTGAATCATGTCAACGCTATCTGTGATCTGTAACGTTACGCATTTTCGTCTGCCGTGTGACGCAGACACGTGGTAAAGTGTAAGGTGTGAACGTGCGAACACGAACTCACGAACAACGTGGTTTTCTCAAGAATTACGCCCAGATAACTCTGGTATGCACATAAGATATATATAATATAGTAACGTAAACTATAATAATATACATATATATATATTATTTAGGTTATAACCTACAATTATCTGAGCATAATTTCCCAAAGCACCACAGCGTATTAACAGATATTACACTTCATTTCTCGCGATAGCTTCCTGATGTGCGAAATGATTAATTTCTCTTCTTCTTTCTTCTTGCTAATTCTGTATGTTTAATTCCTTGTTCCTTATTCCTCTCATTATGCATGAGCCCATATAATGCGAACATACTCTGTAGACACCCAGCTAGCCAGGCCTGTTAAAATCACATATCGTGAAAGCTTTACAGCAAGGATTGTTTCAATTTTGACAACAATTTTATGACAAGTAATTGTCTGTTGCTTTGTTTTCTAAAAGTTTCCAGCAAATTTACGGCAAAAGTTTTCATCACACGATGCTGCAAATAACAGAGAAAGACTTGTACATAAATATTACGTATAGAAATTACAAGATTTGTTCCGACACGATAAAATGCAAAATTTAAGCAAATAACAGAACAAACCTTGCTACACGACATGACAATAACTTTATGGCAGAAACAGGAAATCTTGTTAAGCACAGAATAACGGCAAATTAGTAGCAAGAACAAAATAAACTTGCCGAGCATACTTTCGCAATAAAAATTGCGACAAGGTGTGTCCATAAACAGCTTAGTTTTTGTTGGCAAGGCTTGTCGCAAATAGTATGACGCACATTTTATGCAAATAACAGGGTTGCATTATCGGGTTTTAAACTTTATTTCTATGACTTCTTCTGACTTTACTATCTATCTCGAGATGGCGCATTTCTCGTGAAAAAGATTAACTACTGGATTAATAAAAGGGGCTCGTCGAGAACAGAGAACCAAGTACGATTGCACCATTCACATTTGATATTGGACTAATCAGTCTAATATTTCAGTCTAATAATCATTTTTGTTGATCTAAATTTCGACAATATTTGGTTGACTGTTCTTGCCACAAATTTGCTATCATATTGTACATAGCAAGGTTTGCCTTGTTTTTGCCACAAATTTGCTATCATGCTATGTACAGCAAGGTTTACTCTATTCTTGCCACAAATTTGCTATCATATTGTGTACAGCAAGGTTTGCCTTGTTCTTGCTGTAAATTTGTTGTTATGCTTTACTAGTAAATTTTACCCTGTTATTTGCATAAAATATGCGTCATACTATTTACAACAAGCCTTGCCAGCAAAAGCTAAGCTTAATGCGGACACACCTTGTCGTAATTTTGTTGCAAAGGTTTGCTCGAGTTTGCGGCAAACTTCGCGCAAAGTTTGCATCATTTTGCTAGCTGGGCATATTGTGAATATACTGAAGATATACTTTAGACATACGTATAACATTCTTGAGATATATTCGGTATATTTTCACAAACTGCCAGCGAAATTCTATGAGATAAGGCAACGCGGACATAGTACATTATAAGTATATACTTGGCATATTACAGATGTATCTCCAATATTATACGAATATTGCAATATACTTTCGCAATATCCTACTATCGTTCTCATAATCTACATGTGCTGTCTGGGTTAGTTTATCATAATATAGCATTATTATGATATTAATATTATATTATGATATTAATATAATATTAACAATTACCTAATAATAGATATACAATTGGCGAGTTAATTTAAAATCCTCCCTAAATTCTTCATTATTTTTTGCATGTACTACTTGAAGAAAATTTTCAACGCGTTGTCGTCTACGACCGTTATTTAAAAAATAAAGAAGAGGAAACAATAAATCTTCTTCATAAATGTGGTTTTTCAAAAGTAGATTATATATATTATTTGCTATCATCTGATGAACTAGCACTGCTACTATCATCTGATAACTAGTACTACTGCTATCAGTATTATCATCATCACTGCTGGTACTGCAATTTTCCAATAAATCTATAACGTTATCAAATAAATTATCTTTCATCTGTTCCATTTGTTAAAAAATGTTATTTATTATTAAATTATATACGTTTAAATATATCTTTTTATTTTAAATCTCTTCAATTTTTTAAATAGGCGCAAGATAGATTTAATTTATCATTAAAACATTAACATTCTTGATATTAAAAATTATTTTAATGGTATTAAATTTGTGTCTTAACAATATTCCCACACAGCACACTTTATCCTGAGGATATCCCAAATTATCTCAGACAGACGAAGGCGATCCCACGGATATCTCAATGAGTAACTCCCTATCCTACAAAAATATCTTAAAATATTGTAAAATATCTTAAGATATCATATGATATCCCATTAATATATTTCGAGGGAGCGTCCCAGATGCGCACAGTAATAAACGGACACAGCAGGCTGAGTGAAACGGACACAGTAACAACGGACACAGACCAAACGGACACAGTAATAAACGGACACAGTAACAAACGGACACAGTAACAAACGGACACAGACCAAATGCGCACAGATTGAAACGGACACAGTGCGAAACGGACACAGACCAAATGCGCACAGAGCGAAACGGACACAGTGCGAAACGGACACAGACCAAATGCGCACGGACCAAATGCACACGGACCAAATGCGCACACTGCACATGCGCACACTGCACGTGCGCACGGACCAAATGCAATCCATGTACATTGCAAGCAGAGTAAAGTCCACATAGGTTAGCGACTTGGACGGGGTGGGTGCGGGAGGGGGGCCAAAGGCCCCCCTTCCACTCCCCCCCCGTGTGTGTGTGTGTGTGTGTGCGTGCGTGCAAAGCATTCACTGCATTACGTGGATTTGCGACTTTCCGTGTATGCATTTGGTCTGTGCGCATGTGCAGTGTGCGCATTTGGTCTGTGTCCGTTTCGCACTGTGTCCGTTTCGCTCTGCGCATTTGGTCTGTGTCCGTTTCGCACTGTGTCCGTTTCGCTCTGTGCGCATTTGGTCTGTGTCCGTTTGTTACTGTGTCCGTTTCGCACTGTGTCCGTTTGTTACTGTATCCGTTTCGCACTGTGTCCGTTTATAACTGTGTCCGTTTGGTCTGTGTCCGTTTGTTACCGTGTCCGTTTCACTCAGCTGCTGTTGTGTCCGTTTATTACTGTGCGCATCTGGGACTCACTCTATTTCGATATCCCAAAAAATATCTTAAAATATTATAAAATATTGTAAGATATTCTATAATATCTTACGATATCCTATTACATCCAGATAATATTCAGATATCATATCTTTTATCTCTACAATTAATAGAGCGTAAATCAAGTGTAAAGGAAAAGTGAATTATAATGTAATAAAAAAGTGACAAAAGCATTAATTAAATCTCTAAGAAACGTAAATTAAAACAGAACATAAAGAAAGTACACTTATCGAAACAATGTGGTATATATTAATTATATTAAAAATTATAAAAAATGACATTAAAAAATTTTTTTGACTTTATACAAACAGAGCAAACCAAACTTTTTAATAATATTAATTCCACATGCTATTTTGCACGCATATGTAAAAATGAATAAAAACTAAAACTTTATATTTATTCATAAAAATATAAGTTAACTATACATATTTCATCCTTCTTATAACATCTATTGTAATGATCTATAACAAATATGTATGCATAGACAAGAAGTGTTCATGGATTATCATGTGGCGTTAGGATGCGTACAGTCTTCGAAGTCAAGCAACGTCGGCGATGGTTGACACTTGGATGAGTGACCGTTTTTTTCAGATATAAAGATTAAACATGCTTTAACGGATACCACTATGACTTGACTGAAACATATTGTTATTCTTCCTCTTACAAGATTACCGTAAAAATAATTAGAATTTTTTTATTTTTTGTTCAAGTTTTTTTCAATTCTTAGAAACTCTCAAAATACTTAGAAATATTCAAAAATTTTCTAAATTAATCAAAATTTTTTTATTTTAAAGTTTTTCCGAGAAACGTTGCAATTCTTATAAAAAATCGGAATATTTATCAGAAATCCTGAAAAAAATTTTTTTAATTCTGACAAATTTTTCACTAGATATATTACGATATCTCAGGAAACCCTTGGACATCCTCTGGATATCATTTAAGATATCTACAGGATGTCAAATCGGTGGACATTTGGGCATCCCTTGGATATCTCTTGGATATCGCAGATGGTCCACGGATATCCAACGATATTGCCATATCCCAAATGACATCCCAGGGACATCCCTAGGATAAAGTGTGCTGTGTGGGATTATGGTATATCCATACAAACTTGCATAAACGCATAAGCATATGCATAAGGAATTCGATTGGTCTATTTTCTTATGTAAGTGCTTGTAGACCAATCAATTTTTTTATGTATATGCTTATGCGCTTATGCAAATTTGTGTGCAATACCATTAGCCACCCGTAGTATCTTACACGAGTTCGCGCCTGTATCAGCATATTGAGGGATTCCTGCGTTATCTTGAACAGAGCGACGATCTTCCAACTGACTTTACCGAAGCTACTATCGTCGCGATCTCTGAAGATCCGGTCTGTTAATTTTGTAAATTTGTTCAGTTTCACGAGTCATATGATTTGTTCGCGTCGCCATGCTCCGATATGCTCCTACTCATTCCCACACAGCACACTTTATCCTGAGGATATCCCAAATTATCCCAGACAGACGAAGGCGATCCCACGGATATCTCAATGAGTAGCTCCCGGGATATCCTACAAAAATATCTTAAAATATCGTAAAATATCTTAAGATATCATATGATATCTTATTAATATATTCGATATCCCCAAAAAATATCTTAAAATATTATAAATATTGTAAGATATTCATTATATCTTACGATATTCTATTACATCCAAATAATATCTCATCATATCTTTTTTATCTCTACAATTAATGGAGCATAAATCAAGTGTAAAGAGAAAGTTAATTATAATGTAACAAAGAGTGACAGAAGCGTAAATTAAATCTTTAAGAAACGTAGAGTAAAACGTCAGAACATAAAGAAAATACACTTATGGAAACAATGTGGCATATTAATAATATGCTACATATACTAAAAAATTATAAAAATGAGATTAAAAAAATTTTTTATTTTATACAAACAGAGCAAAAACAGATTTTTTAATAAGTTAGTCTACATACTATTTTGCGCGCATATATAAAAATAATAAAAAAAGTAAAAAAAAATGGTAAAACTTCATATTTATTTATAAAAATATAAGTTAACTATACATGTTTTATCCTTCTGACACATCTATTGTAATGATCTACATATAACAAATATGAATCCATAAACAAGAAGTGTTTATGGATCACCACGAGCGTTAGAATGCGTACGGTCTTCAAAGTCAAGCGACATCGGCGAGGGTTGACACTTGGATGGGTGACCGTTTTTTTCAGGTATAGAGATATTAAACTATTAAACATGCTTTAACAGGTACGACGGCTTGGCTGAAACATGTTATATTATAGTCTTCTTTCTCTTACAAATTTGCCGTAAAAATAATTAGAATTTTTTATTTTTTGTTCAAGTTTTTTTCAATTCTTAGAAACTCTCAAAAATACTTAAAAATATTCAAAAATTTTTTTAATTAATCAAAATTTTTTATTTTTAAATTTTTCCGAGAAACGTTTCAATTATAAAAAATCGAAACATTTATCAGAAATCCTGAAAAAAATTTTTTTAATTCTGACAAATTTTTTTACTAAGATATATTACGATATCTTAGGAAATCCCTTGGACATCCTCTGGATATCGTTTGAGATATCTACAGGATATCAAATCGATGGACATTTGTGCATCCCTTGGATATCCCTCGGATATCGTAGACGGTCCACGGATATCCAACGTTATTGCGATATCCCAAATGACATCCCAGGGACATCTCTAGGATAAAGTGTGCTGTGTGGGTTCCAACGCATTCTAATAGGTTGGCATCATCGGAATCAACATATTGGAGTGCTATGGGGTGAATAGGACCATGTTGGGGCATGTGACGCGAAGAGACCCATAATCCCATCAGAGTGCAGGGCAGTAGCCGCGATTTTATAATTGGCCGCGTGCTCGTCCTGCACGTAACAATACTCACTTTTATACATAGCTAGAGCTTGTATTAATGGAGGGGCCTTGGTGCATCGCGACGCGCGCGGGGAGAATCGACAGAGAAGTGGATATATTCTGTCTTTTCGTGTGGGAACAGGTTCGTAACTATACAAGGACCGATTCTCAAACTCGTACGAAAAAAAATTGCTTACAAAAGATAACACTGTGCATTCATTAAGTGGTACATAATTTAGAATCTAAAAGATGCATGCCAATCAATGAATGCACAGTATTACTTTCGTATGTAAAAATTTAATTGTAACAGCCCAAGGCTCAAGTAAACACCAAGTAAATAGGCTCGTACCTGTCGTACTGCTCGTATGTGTGCGCTTCTTTCCTTCTAGAAACGGAGTGGTGGGGATGTCCAACACGAAAAGAGACAAAATATATGAGAATATATGCATGTCTCTGTCGATTCTCCCCGCGCGGACTCCGGCATATAGGCCGGTATTCATAGTCGGGTCTTATATTTAAGATCATCTTAAGTACCGTCTTAAGATGCCATCCCCATCACAGAGCCGTATTAGCATCTTAAGACATTGCTTGAGACGATCTTTAATAAGATTCGACTATGAATATCACCCATAGCAATGGCCTTTCCATTAATACAAGCTCTATGCTTTTATAGTGCCTTAATAACCCCATTAAGCACGTAGGGAATGACGGATCGGATTTCTCACTAGAATTGAGCAGTCCGTTCCGTAAAAGTTTGTTCTACCAGTCCCATGTAGCAAAAACGGAACGAAATGTCACATCGGTCGCAGGTTAATATGCTTAATTCATCGATATTTCGTTATTTTGATTGCGACTGAAGCGATAACATACATAATTTGTGCAATTATCTTGCGAATAACATTGATGTGAGTACTCTGAATACTGAATTGTAAGAATAAAATATTTTTGTAACCAGATTCCGTTCTGTTTTTGCTACATCCCACACAATACGCAGACATAATTAGGATGTAATTTAGATGTCCGATACAAATCCTGAGGACATCCGACGGATGTCCTGTTTACATCCGATGGAAAGTATTTAGGATGTTCTATATTCGTCCCAAGGACAATACTAAGTACATCCTTAGAATGTCCGAACCGGACGTAAAACGGACATTATTTGGACACATAATAGCTTCATATATGTAATACTTCTATATTGCTAACGGTCCCGACAATCGGCAAAAACATCACGGTACAGGCAATATGTCTTTTTCCCCACGAATAA
>NW_023415430.1:0-15875 GCF_013373865.1 Monomorium pharaonis | reverse complement strand
GTCCATACAATGCCTAACGTTAAAAAGTTCTTTTTTTAGGTAAAAACAGTGAGTTTTGAACGATTCGACTACAAATGTATCGAAAGAGCACTGCATACGATTCCAAATATGAAACCTGATGTCCATACAATGCCTAACGTAAAAAGTTCTTTTTTTAGGTAAAACAGTGAGTTTTGAACGATTCGACTACAAATGTATCGAAAGAGCACTACATACGATTCCAAATATGAAACCTGATGTCCATACAATGCCTAACGTTAAAAAGTTCTTTTTTTAGGTAAAAACAGTGAGTTTTGAACGATTCGACTACAAATGTAACGAAAAGCACTACATACGATTCCAAATATGAAACCTGATGTCCATACAATGCCTAACGTTAAAAAGTTCTTTTTGAGGTAAAAACAGTGAGTTTTGAACGATTCGACTACAAATGTATCGAAAAGCACTACATACGATTCCAAATATGAAACCTGATGTCCATACAATGCCTAACGTTAAAAAGTTCTTTTTTTAGGTAAAAACAGTGAGTTTTGAACGATTCGACTACAAATGTATCGAAAAGCACTACATACGATTCCAAATATGAAACCTGATGTCCATACAATGCCTAACGTTAAAAAGTTCTTTTTTTAGGTAAAAACAGTGAGTTTTGAACGATTCGACTACAAATGTATCGAAAAGCACTGCATACGATTCCAAATATGAAACCTGATGTCCACAATGCCTAACGTTAAAAAGTTCCTTTTTTAGGTAAAAACGTGAGTTTTGAACGATTCGACTACAAATGTATCGAAAAGCACTACATACGATTCCAAATATGAAACCTGATGTCCATACAATGCCTAACGTTAAAAAGTTCTTTTTTTAGGTAAAAACAGTGAGTTTTGAACGATTCGACTACAAATGTATCGAAAGAGCACTACATACGATTCCAAATATGAAACCTGATGTCCATACAATGCCTAACGTTAAAAAGTTCTTTTTTAGGTAAAACAGTGAGTTTTGAACGATTCGACTACAAATGTAACGAAAAGCACTACATACGATTCCAAATATGAAACCTGATGTCCATACAATGCCTAACGTTAAAAAGTTCTTTTTTTAGGTAAAAACGTGAGTTTTGAACGATTCGACTACAAATGTATCGAAAGAGCACTGCATACGATTCCAAATATGAAACCTGATGTCCATACAATGCCTAACGTTAAAAAGTTCTTTTTTTAGTAAAAACAGTGAGTTTTGAACGATTCGACTACAAATGTAACGAAAAGCACTACATACGATTCCAAATATGAAACCTGATGTCCATACAATGCCTAACGTTAAAGAGTTCCGGTTTTATGTAAAAACGGTGAGTTTTGAACAATTCGACTACAAATGTATCGAAAGCACTACATACGATTCCAAATATGAAACCTGATGTCCAACAATGCCTAACGTTAAAAAGTTCCTGTTTTTAGGTAAAAACGTGAGTTTTGAACGATTCGACTACAAATGTATCGAAAAGCACTACATACGATTCCAAATATGAAACCTGATGTCCATACAATGCCTAACGTTAAAAAGTTCTTTTTTTTAGGTAAAAACAGTGAGTTTTGAACGATTCGACTACAAATGTATCGAAAAGAGCACTGCATACGATTCCAAATATGAAACCTGATGTGCGTACAGTGCCTAACGTTAAAGAGTTCCGTTTTATGTAAAAACGGTGAATTTTGAACGATTCGACTACAAATGTATCGAAAGAGCACTGCATACGATTCCAAATATGAAACCTGATGTCCATACAATGCCTAACGTTAAAAGTTCTTTTTTTAGGTAAAAACAGTGAGTTTTGAACGATTCGACTACAAATGTATCGAAAGAGCACTACATACGATTCCAAATATGAAACCTGATGTGCGTACAGTGCCTAACGTTAAAGAGTTCCGTTTTATGTAAAAACGGTGATTTTGAACAATTCGACTACAAATGTATCGAAAAGCACTACATACGATTCCAAATATGAAACCTGATGTCCATACAATGCCTAACGTTAAAAAGTTCTTTTTTAGGTAAAACAGTGAGTTTTGAACGATTCGACTACAAATGTATCGAAAAGCACTACATACGATTCCAAATATGAAACCTGATGTGCGTACAATGACTAACGTTAAAAAGTTCCGGTTTTTATGTAAAAACGGTGAGTTTTGAACAATTCGACTACAAATGTATCGAAAAGCACTACATACGATTCCAAATATGAAACCTGATGTCCATACAATGCCTAACGTTAAAAAGTTCCTTTTTTAGGTAAAAACAGTGAGTTTTGAACGATTCGACTACAAATGTATCGAAAAGCACTACATACGATTCCAAATATGAAACCTGATGTCCATACAATGCCTAACGTTAAAAAGTTCTTTTTTTAGGTAAAAACAGTGAGTTTTGAACGATTCGACTACAAATGTATCGAAAAGCACTACATACGATTCCAAATATGAAACCTGATGTCCATACAATGCCTAACGTTAAAAAGTTCTTTTTTAGGTAAAAACAGTGAGTTTTGAACGATTCGACTACAAATGTATCGAAAGAGCACTGCATACGATTCCAAATATGAAACCTGATGTCCATACAATGCCTAACGTTAAAAAGTTCTTTTTTTAGGTAAAAACAGTGAGTTTTGAACGATTCGACTACAAATGTATCGAAAGAGCACTGCATACGATTCCAAATATGAAACCTGATGTCCATACAATGCCTAACGTTAAAAAGTTCTTTTTTTAGGTAAAAACAGTGAGTTTTGAACGATTCGACTACAAATGTATCGAAAAGCACTACATACGATTCCAAATATGAAACCTGATGTCCATACAATGCCTAACGTTAAAAGTTCTTTTTTTTTAGGTAAAAACAGTGAGTTTTGAACGATTCGACTACAAATGTATCGAAAAGCACTACATACGATTCCAAATATGAACCTGATGTCCATACAATGCCTAACGTTAAAAAGTTCTTTTTTTAGGTAAACAGTGAGTTTTGAACGATTCGACTACAAATGTATCGAAAAGCACTACATACGATTCCAAATATGAAACCTGATGTCCATACAATGCCTAACGTTAAAAAGTTCTTTTTTTAGGTAAAAACAGTGAGTTTTGAACGATTCGACTACAAATGTATCGAAAAGCACTACATACGATTCCAAATATGAAACCTGATGTCCATACAATGCCTAACGTTAAAAAGTTCTTTTTTTAGGTAAAAACAGTGAGTTTTGAACGATTCGACTACAAATGTATCGAAAGAGCACTGCATACGATTCCAAATATGAAACCTGATGTCCATACAATGCCTAACGTTAAAAAGTTCTTTTTTTAGGTAAAAACAGTGAGTTTTGAACGATTCGACTACAAATGTATCGAAAAGCACTACATACGATTCCAAATATGAAACCTGATGTCCGTACAATGCCTAACGTTAAAATTAAAGAGTTTTTATGTAAAAACGGTGAATTTTGAACGATTCGACTACAAATGTATCGAAAAGCACTACATACGATTCCAAATATGAAACCTGATGTCCAAACAGTGCCTAACGTTAAAAAGTTCCTGTTTTTAGGTAAAAACGTGAAGTTTTGAACGATTCGACTACAAATGTATCGAAAGCGCTACATACGATTCCAAATATGAAACCTGATGTCCATACAATGCCTAACGTTAAAAGTTCTTTTTTTAGGTAAACAGTGAGTTTTGAACGATTCGACTACAAATGTATCGAAAGAGCACTGCATACGATTCCAAATATGAAACCTGATGTCCGTACAGTGCCTAACGTTAAAAAGTTCTTTTTTTGTAAAAACGGTGAGTTTTGAACGATTCGACTACAAATGTATCGAAAGAGCACTGCATACGATTCCAAATATGAAACCTGATGTCCATACAATGCCTAACGTTAAAAAGTTCTTTTTTTAGGTAAAACAGTGAGTTTTGAACGATTCGACTACAAATGTATCGAAAGAGCACTACATACGATTCCAAATATGAAACCTGATGTCCGTACAGTGACTAACGTTAAAAGTTCCGGTTTTAGGTAAAAACGTGAGTTTTGAACGATTCGACTACAAATGTATCGAAAGAGCACTGCATACGATTCCAAATATGAAACCTGATGTCCATACAATGCCTAACGTTAAAAAGTTCTTTTTTTAGGTAAAAACAGTGAGTTTTGAACGATTCGACTACAAATGTATCGAAAAGCACTACATACGATTCCAAATATGAAACCTGATGTCCATACAATGCCTAACGTTAAAAAGTTCTTTTTTTAGGTAAAAACAGTGAGTTTTGAACGATTCGACTACAAATGTATCGAAAGAGCACTGCATACGATTCCAAATATGAAACCTGATGTCCATACAATGCCTAACGTTAAAAAGTTCTTTTTTTAGGTAAAAACAGTGAGTTTTGAACGATTCGACTACAAATGTAACGAAAAGCACTACATACGATTCCAAATATGAAACCTGATGTCCATACAATGCCTAACGTTAAAAAGTTCTTTTTTTAGGTAAAAACAGTGAGTTTTGAACGATTCGACTACAAATGTATCGAAAGAGCACTGCATACGATTCCAAATATGAAACCTGATGTCCATACAATGCCTAACGTTAAAAGTTCCGGTTTTTTAAAAACGGTGAATTTTGAACGATTCGACTACAAATGTATCGAAAAGCACTACATACGATTCCAAATATGAAACCTGATGTCCATACAATGCCTAACGTTAAAAAGTATTTTTTTTTGTTTAGGTAAAAACAGTGAGTTTTGAACGATTCGACTACAAATGTAACGAAAAGCAATACATACGATTCCAAATATGAAACCTGATGTCCATACAATGCCTAACGTTAAAAAGTTCTTTTTTTAGGTAAAAACAGTGAGTTTTGAACGATTCGACTACAAATGTAACGAAAAGCACTACATACGATTCCAAATATGAAACCTGATGTCCATACAATGCCTAACGTTAAAAGTTCTTTTTTTAGGTAAAAACAGTGAGTTTTGAACGATTCGACTACAAATGTATCGAAAGAGCACTGCATACGATTCCAAATATGAAACCTGATGTCCATACAATGCCTAACGTTAAAAAGTTCTTTTTTTAGGTAAAAACAGTGAGTTTTGAACGATTTGACTACAAATGTAACGAAAAGCACTACATACGATTCCAAATATGAAACCTGATGTGCGTACAGTGACTAACATTAAAGAGTTCTTTTTTTAGGTAAAAACAGTGAGTTTTGAACGATTTGACTACAAATGTAACGAAAAGCACTACATACGATTCCAAATATGAAACCTGATGTCCATACAATGCCTAACATTAAAGAGTTCTTTTTTTAGGTAAAAACAGTGAGTTTTGAACGATTTGACTACAAATGTAACGAAAAGCACTACATACGATTCCAAATATGAAACCTGATGTCCATACAATGCCTAACGTTAAAAAGTTCTTTTTTTAGGTAAAAACAGTGAGTTTTGAACGATTCGACTACAAATGTATCGAAAAGCACTGCATACGATTCCAAATATGAAACCTGATGTCCGTACAATGTACTAACGTTAAAAAGTTCCGGTTTTATGTAAAAACGTGAGTTTTGAACGATTCGACTACAAATGTATCGAAAAGCGCTACATACGATTCCAAATATGAAACCTGATGTCCATACAATGCCTAACGTTAAAAAGTTCTTTTTTTAGGTAAAAACAGTGAGTTTTGAACGATTCGACTACAAATGTATCGAAAAGCACTGCATACGATTCCAAATATGAAACCTGATGTGCGTACAGTGACTAACATTAAAGAGTTCCGGTTTTATGTAAAAACGGTGAATTTTGAACGATTCGACTACAAATGTATCGAAAGAGCACTGCATACGATTCCAATATGAAACCTGATGTCCATACAATGCCTAACGTTAAAAAGTTCTTTTTTAGGTAAAAACAGTGAGTTTTGAACGATTCGACTACAAATGTATCGAAAAGAGCTACATACGATTCCAAATATGAAACCTGATGTCCGTACAATGCCTAACGTTAAAGAGTTTTTTTTTAGGTAAAAAACGTGAGTTTTGAACGATTCGACTACAAATGTATCGAAAAGCACTACATACGATTCCAAATATGAAACCTGATGTCCATACAATGCCTAACGTTAAAAAGTTCTTTTTTTAGGTAAAAACGTGAGTTTTGAACGATTCGACTACAAATGTATCGAAAAGCACTACATACGATTCCAAATATGAAACCTGATGTCCATACAATGCCTAACGTTAAAAAGTTCTTTTTTTAGGTAAAAACTGAGTTTTGAACGATTCGACTACAAATGTATCGAAAAGCACTACATACGATTCCAAATATGAAACCTGATGTCCATACAATGCCTAACGTTAAAAAGTTCTTTTTTTAGGTAAAAACAGTGAGTTTTGAACGATTCGACTACAAATGTATCGAAAGAGCACTACATACGATTCCAAATATGAAACCTGATGTCCATACAATGCCTAACGTTAAAAAGTTCTTTTTTAGGTAAAAACAGTGAGTTTTGAACGATTCGACTACAAATGTATCGAAAAGCACTACATACGATTCCAAATATGAAACCTGATGTCCATACAATGCCTAACGTTAAAAAGTTCTTTTTTTAGGTAAAAACAGTGAGTTTTGAACGATTCGACTACAAATGTATCGAAAGAGCACTGCATACGATTCCAAATATGAAACCTGATGTCCATACAATGCCTAACGTTAAAAGTTCTTTTTTAGGTAAAAACAGTGAGTTTTGAACGATTCGACTACAAATGTATCGAAAGAGCACTGCATACGATTCCAAATATGAAACCTGATGTCCATACAATGCCTAACGTTAAAAAGTCCTTTTTTAGGTAAAAACAGTGAGTTTTGAACGATTCGACTACAAATGTATCGAAAAGCACTACATACGATTCCAAATATGAAACCTGATGTCCATACAATGCCTAACGTTAAAAAGTTCTTTTTTTAGGTAAAAACAGTGAGTTTTGAACGATTCGACTACAAATGTAACGAAAAGCACTACATACGATTCCAAATATGAAACCTGATGTCCATACAATGCCTAACGTTAAAAAGTTCTTTTTTTTAGGTAAAAACAGTGAGTTTTGAACGATTCGACTACAAATGTATCGAAAAGCACTACATACGATTCCAATATGAAACCTGATGTCCATACAATGCCTAACGTTAAAAGTTCTTTTTTAGGTAAAAACAGTGAGTTTTGAACGATTCGACTACAAATGTATCGAAAGAGCACTGCATACGATTCCAAATATGAAACCTGATGTCCATACAATGCCTAACGTTAAAAAGTTCTTTTTTTAGGTAAAAACAGTGAGTTTTGAACGATTCGACTACAAATGTAACGAAAGCACTACATACGATTCCAAATATGAAACCTGATGTGCGTACAGTGCTAACATTAAAGAGTTCCGGTTTTTATGTAAAAACGGTGAATTTTGAACAATTCGACTACAAATGTATCGAAAAGCACTACATACGATTCCAAATATGAAACCTGATGTCCATACAGTGCCTAACGTTAAAAAGTCCTGTTTTTAGGTAAAAACGTGAGTTTTGAACGATTCGACTACAAATGTATCGAAAAGCACTACATACGATTCCAAATATGAAACCTGATGTCCATACAATGCCTAACGTTAAAAAGTTCTTTTTTTAGGTAAAAACAGTGAGTTTTGAACGATTCGACTACAAATGTATCGAAAGAGCACTGCATACGATTCCAAATATGAAACCTGATGTCCATACAGTGCCTAACATTAAAGAGTTCCGGTTTTAGGTAAAAACAGTGAGTTTTGAACGATTCGACTACAAATGTATCGAAAGAGCACTGCATACGATTCCAAATATGAAACCTGATGTCCATACAATGCCTAACGTTAAAAAGTTCTTTTTTTAGGTAAAAACAGTGAGTTTTGAACGATTCGACTACAAATGTATCGAAAGAGCACTACATACGATTCCAAATATGAAACCTGATGTCCATACAATGCCTAACGTTAAAAGTTCTTTTTTTGTAAAAACGGTGAATTTTGAACGATTCGACTACAAATGTATCGAAAGAGCACTGCATACGATTCCAAATATGAAACCTGATGTCCATACAATGCCTAACGTTAAAAAGTTCTTTTTTTAGGTAAAAACAGTGAGTTTTGAACGATTCGACTACAAATGTATCGAAAAGCACTACATACGATTCCAAATATGAAACCTGATGTCCATACAATGCCTAACGTTAAAAAGTTCTTTTTTAGGTAAAAACAGTGAGTTTTGAACGATTCGACTACAAATGTATCGAAAAGCACTACATACGATTCCAAATATGAAACCTGATGTCCATACAATGCCTAACGTTAAAAAGTTCTTTTTTTAGGTAAAAACAGTGAGTTTTGAACGATTCGACTACAAATGTATCGAAAGAGCACTGCATACGATTCCAAATATGAAACCTGATGTCCATACAATGCCTAACGTTAAAAAGTTCTTTTTTAGGTAAAAACAGTGAGTTTTGAACGATT
This sequence comes from Monomorium pharaonis, assembly GCF_013373865.1. Classification (NCBI taxonomy): domain Eukaryota; kingdom Metazoa; phylum Arthropoda; class Insecta; order Hymenoptera; family Formicidae; genus Monomorium; species Monomorium pharaonis. The sequence continues at coordinate 7,258 of NW_023415430.1, read as the reverse complement.
CGACTACAAATGTAACGAAAAGCACTACATACGATTCCAAATATGAAACCTGATGTCCATACAATGCCTAACGTTAAAAGAGTTCCGGTTTTATGTAAAAACGGTGAATTTTGAACGATTCGACTACAAATGTATCGAAAAGCACTACATACGATTCCAAATATGAAACCTGATGTCCAAACAATGCCTAACGTTAAAAAGTTCTTTTTTTAGGTAAAAACGTGAGTTTTGAACGATTCGACTACAAATGTATCGAAAAGCACTACATACGATTCCAAATATGAAACCTGATGTCCATACAATGCCTAACGTTAAAAAGTTCTTTTTTAGGTAAAAACAGTGAGTTTTGAACGATTCGACTACAAATGTATCGAAAGAGCACTGCATACGATTCCAAATATGAAACCTGATGTCCATACAATGCCTAACGTTAAAAAGTTCTTTTTTTAGGTAAAAACAGTGAGTTTTGAACGATTCGACTACAAATGTATCGAAAGAGCACTGCATACGATTCCAAATATGAAACCTGATGTCCATACAATGCCTAACGTTAAAAGTTCTTTTTTTAGGTAAAAACAGTGAGTTTTGAACGATTCGACTACAAATGTATCGAAAGAGCACTACATACGATTCCAAATATGAAACCTGATGTCCATACAATGCCTAACGTTAAAAAGTTCTTTTTTTAGGTAAAACAGTGAGTTTTGAACGATTCGACTACAAATGTATCGAAAAGCACTACATACGATTCCAAATATGAAACCTGATGTCCATACAATGCCTAACGTTAAAAAGTTCTTTTTTTAGGTAAAAACAGTGAGTTTTGAACGATTCGACTACAAATGTATCGAAAGAGCACTGCATACGATTCCAAATATGAAACCTGATGTCCATACAATGCCTAACGTTAAAAAGTTCTTTTTTAGGTAAAAACAGTGAGTTTTGAACGATTCGACTACAAATGTATCGAAAAGCACTGCATACGATTCCAAATATGAAACCTGATGTCCATACAATGCCTAACGTTAAAAAGTTCTTTTTTTAGGTAAAAACAGTGAGTTTTGAACGATTCGACTACAAATGTAACGAAAGCACTACATACGATTCCAAATATGAAACCTGATGTCCATACAATGCCTAACGTTAAAAAGTTCTTTTTTTTAGGTAAAAACAGTGAGTTTTGAACGATTCGACTACAAATGTATCGAAAAGCACTACATACGATTCCAAATATGAAACCTGATGTCCATACAATGCCTAACGTTAAAAAGTTCTTTTTTAGGTAAAAACAGTGAGTTTTGAACGATTCGACTACAAATGTATCGAAAGCACTACATACGATTCCAAATATGAAACCTGATGTCCATACAATGCCTAACGTTAAAAAGTCCTTTTTAGGTAAAAACAGTGAGTTTTGAACGATTCGACTACAAATGTATCGAAAGAGCACTGCATACGATTCCAAATATGAAACCTGATGTCCATACAATGCCTAACGTTAAAAAGTTCTTTTTTTAGGTAAAAACAGTGAGTTTTGAACGATTCGACTACAAATGTATCGAAAAGCACTACATACGATTCCAAATATGAAACCTGATGTCCATACAATGCCTAACGTTAAAAAGTTCTTTTTTTAGGTAAAAACAGTGAGTTTTGAACGATTCGACTACAAATGTATCGAAAAGCACTACATACGATTCCAATATGAAACCTGATGTCCTACAGTGCCTAACGTTAAAAAGTTCCGGTTTTTAGGTAAAAACGGTGAATTTTTGAACGATTCGACTACAAATGTATCGAAAAGCACTACATACGATTCCAAATATGAAACCTGATGTCCATACAATGCCTAACGTTAAAAAGTTCTTTTTTTAGGTAAAAACAGTGAGTTTTGAACGATTCGACTACAAATGTATCGAAAAGCACTACATACGATTCCAAATATGAAACCTGATGTCCATACAATGCCTAACGTTAAAAAGTTCTTTTTTTAGGTAAAAACAGTGAGTTTTGAACGATTCGACTACAAATGTATCGAAAGAGCACTGCATACGATTCCAAATATGAAACCTGATGTCCATACAATGACTAACGTTAAAGAGTTCCGGTTTTAGTAAAAACGTGATTTTGAACGATTCGACTACAAATGTATCGAAAGAGCACTGCATACGATTCCAAATATGAAACCTGATGTCCATACAATGCCTAACGTTAAAAAGTTCTTTTTTTAGGTAAAAACAGTGAGTTTTGAACGATTCGACTACAAATGTATCGAAAAGCACTACATACGATTCCAAATATGAAACCTGATGTCCATACAATGCCTAACGTTAAAAGTTCTTTTTTAGGTAAAAACAGTGAGTTTTGAACGATTCGACTACAAATGTATCGAAAAGCACTACATACGATTCCAAATATGAAACCTGATGTCCATACAATGCCTAACGTTAAAAAGTTCTTTTTTTAGGTAAAAACAGTGAGTTTTGAACGATTCGACTACAAATATCGAAAGAGCACTGCATACGATTCCAAATATGAAACCTGATGTCCATACAATGCCTAACGTTAAAAAGTTCTTTTTTAGGTAAAAACAGTGAGTTTTGAACGATTCGACTACAAATGTATCGAAAGAGCACTGCATACGATTCCAAATATGAAACCTGATGTCCATACAATGCCTAACGTTAAAAGTTCCGGTTTTTGTAAAAACGGTGAGTTTGAACGATTCGACTACAAATGTATCGAAAAGCACTACATACGATTCCAAATATGAAACCTGATGTCCATACAATGCCTAACGTTAAAAAGTTCTTTTTTTAGGTAAAAACAGTGAGTTTTGAACGATTCGACTACAAATGTATCGAAAAGCACTACATACGATTCCAAATATGAAACCTGATGTCCATACAATGCCTAACGTTAAAAAGTTCTTTTTTTAGGTAAAAACAGTGAGTTTTGAACGATTCGACTACAAATGTATCGAAAAGCACTACATACGATTCCAAATATGAAACCTGATGTCCATACAATGCCTAACGTTAAAAGTTCTTTTTTTAGGTAAAAACAGTGAGTTTTGAACGATTCGACTACAAATGTATCGAAAAGCACTACATACGATTCCAAATATGAAACCTGATGTCCATACAATGCCTAACGTTAAAAAGTTCTTTTTTTAGGTAAAAACAGTGAGTTTTGAACGATTCGACTACAAATGTATCGAAAAGCACTACATACGATTCCAAATATGAAACCTGATGTCCATACAATGCCTAACGTTAAAAAGTTCTTTTTTAGGTAAAAACAGTGAGTTTTGAACGATTCGACTACAAATGTATCGAAAAGCACTGCATACGATTCCAAATATGAAACCTGATGTCCATACAATGCCTAACGTTAAAAAGTTCCTGTTTTTAGGTAAAAACAGTGAGTTTTGAACGATTCGACTACAAATGTATCGAAAAGCACTACATACGATTCCAAATATGAAACCTGATGTCCATACAATGCCTAACGTTAAAAAGTTCTTTTTTTAGGTAAAACAGTGAGTTTTGAACGATTCGACTACAAATGTATCGAAGAGCACTGCATACGATTCCAAATATGAAACCTGATGTCCGTACAGTGCCTAACGTTAAAAAGTTCCGGTTTTAGGTAAAAACGGTGAATTTTGAACGATTCGACTACAAATGTATCGAAAGAGCACTGCATACGATTCCAAATATGAAACCTGATGTCCATACAATGCCTAACGTTAAAAAGTTCTTTTTTTAGGTAAAACAGTGAGTTTTGAACGATTCGACTACAAATGTATCGAAAGAGCACTACATACGATTCCAAATATGAAACCTGATGTCCATACAATGCCTAACGTTAAAAAGTTCCGGTTTTAGGTAAAAACAGTGAGTTTTGAACGATTCGACTACAAATGTATCGAAAGAGCACTGCATACGATTCCAAATATGAAACCTGATGTCCATACAATGCCTAACGTTAAAAAGTTCTTTTTTTAGGTAAAAACAGTGAGTTTTGAACGATTCGACTACAAATGTATCGAAAAGCACTACATACGATTCCAAATATGAAACCTGATGTCCATACAATGCCTAACGTTAAAAAGTTCTTTTTTTAGGTAAAAACAGTGAGTTTTGAACGATTCGACTACAAATGTATCGAAAGCACTACATACGATTCCAAATATGAAACCTGATGTCCATACAATGCCTAACGTTAAAAAGTTCTTTTTTAGGTAAAACAGTGAGTTTTGAACGATTCGACTACAAATGTATCGAAAGAGCTGCATACGATTCCAAATATGAAACCTGATGTCCATACAATGCCTAACGTTAAAAAGTTCTTTTTTTAGGTAAAAACAGTGAGTTTTGAACGATTCGACTACAAATGTATCGAAAAGCACTACATACGATTCCAAATATGAAACCTGAATGTGCTACAGTGATAAAAAGTTCCGGTTTTAGGTAAAAACAGTGAGTTTTGAACGATTCGACTACAAATGTATCGAAAAGCACTACATACGATTCCAAATATGAAACCTGATGTCCATACAATGCCTAACGTTAAAAAGTTCTTTTTTTAGGTAAAAACGTTAAGTTTTGAACGATTCGACTACAAATGTATCGAAAAGCACTACATACGATTCCAAATATGAAACCTGATGTCCATACAATGCCTAACGTTAAAAAGTTCTTTTTTTAGGTAAAAACAGTGAGTTTTGAACGATTCGACTACAAATGTATCGAAAGCACTGCATACGATTCCAAATATGAAACCTGATGTGCATACAGTGACTAACGTTAAAGAGTTCCGGTTTTATGTAAAAACGGTGAGTTTTGAACGATTCGACTACAAATGTATCGAAAGAGCACTGCATACGATTCCAAATATGAAACCTGATGTCCATACAATGCCTAACGTTAAAAAGTTCTTTTTTAGGTAAAAACAGTGATTTTGAACGATTCGACTACAAATGTATCGAAAGAGCACTACATACGATTCCAAATATGAAACCTGATGTCCATACAATGCCTAACGTTAAAAAGTTCTTTTTTGGTAAAAACAGTGAGTTTTGAACGATTCGACTACAAATGTATCGAAAAGCACTACATACGATTCCAAATATGAAACCTGATGTCCATACAATGCCTAACGTTAAAAAGTTCTTTTTTAGGTAAAAACAGTGAGTTTTGAACGATTCGACTACAAATGTATCGAAAAGCACTGCATACGATTCCAAATATGAAACCTGATGTCCATACAATGCCTAACGTTAAAAGTTCTTTTTTAGGTAAAAACAGTGAGTTTTGAACGATTCGACTACAAATGTCGAAAGAAAGAAAAGCACTGCATACGATTCCAAATATGAAACCTGATGTCCATACAATGCCTAACGTTAAAAGTTCTTTTTTTAGGTAAAAAAGTGAGTTTTGAACGATTCGACTACAAATGTATCGAAAAGCACTACATACGATTCCAAATATGAAACCTGATGTCCATACAATGCCTAACGTTAAAAGTTCTTTTTTTAGGTAAAAACAGTGAGTTTTGAACGATTCGACTACAAATGTATCGAAAAGCACTACATACGATTCCAAATATGAAACCTGATGTCCATACAATGCCTAACGTTAAAAGTTCTTTTTTTAGGTAAAAACAGTGAGTTTTGAACGATTCGACTACAAATGTATCGAAAAGCACTACATACGATTCCAAATATGAAACCTGATGTCCATACAATGCCTAACGTTAAAAAGTTCTTTTTTAGGTAAAAACAGTGAGTTTTGAACGATTCGACTACAAATGTATCGAAAGAGCACTGCATACGATTCCAAATATGAAACCTGATGTCCATACAATGCCTAACGTTAAAAAGTTCTTTTTTTAGGTAAAAACAGTGAGTTTTGAACGATTCGACTACAAATGTATCGAAAAGCACTGCATACGATTCCAAATATGAAACCTGATGTCCATACAATGCCTAACGTTAAAAAGTTCTTTTTTTAGGTAAAAACAGTGAGTTTTGAACGATTCGACTACAAATGTATCGAAAAGCACTACATACGATTCCAAATATGAAACCTGATGTCCATACAATGCCTAACGTTAAAAAGTTCCGGTTTTATGTAAAAACGGTGAATTTTGAACAATTCGACTACAAATGTATCGAAAAGCACTACATACGATTCCAAATATGAAACATGATGTCCATACAATGCCTAACGTTAAAAATTCCTGTTTTTAGGTAAAACATAAGTTTTGAACGATTCGACTACAAATGTATCGAAAAGCGCTACATACGATTCCAAATATGAAACCTGATGTCCATACAATGCCTAACGTTAAAAAGTTCTTTTTTTAGGTAAAAACAGTGAGTTTTGAACGATTCGACTACAAATGTATCGAAAGAGCACTGCATACGATTCCAAATATGAAACCTGATGTCCATACAATGCCTAACGTTAAAAAGTTCCGGTTTTAGGTAAAAACAGTGAGTTTTGAACGATTCGACTACAAATGTATCGAAAGAGCACTGCATACGATTCCAAATATGAAACCTGATGTCCATACAATGCCTAACGTTAAAAAGTTCTTTTTTTAGGTAAAAACAGTGAGTTTTGAACGATTCGACTACAAATGTAACGAAAAGCACTACATACGATTCCAAATATGAAACCTGATGTCCATACAATGCCTAACGTTAAAAAGTTCTTTTTTAGGTAAAAACAGTGAGTTTTGAACGATTCGACTACAAATGTAACGAAAAGCACTACATACGATTCCAAATATGAAACCTGATGTCCATACAATGCCTAACGTTAAAAAGTTCTTTTTTTAGGTAAAAACAGTGAGTTTTGAACGATTCGACTACAAATGTATCGAAAGAGCACTACATACGATTCCAAATATGAAACCTGATGTCCATACAATGCCTAACGTAAAAAGTTCTTTTTTTAGGTAAAACAGTGAGTTTTGAACGATTCGACTACAAATGTATCGAAAAGCACTACATACGATTCCAAATATGAAACCTGATGTCCATACAATGCCTAACGTTAAAAAGTTCTTTTTTTAGGTAAAAACGTGAGATTTTGAACGATTCGACTACAAATGTATCGAAAGAGCACTGCATACGATTCCAAATATGAAACCTGATGTCCATACAATGCCTAACGTTAAAAAGTTCTTTTTTAGGTAAAAACAGTGAGTTTTGAACGATTCGACTACAAATGTATCGAAAAGCACT